>NW_017307456.1:225559-260666 GCF_000935625.1 Nanorana parkeri | reverse complement strand
GAGGACTGGGATGCGAAGGGGGGAGATGGAGGGTAAACCTGCTGTGCCACTGGCAGATTTCCATTGCTGAGATTTCCATTTCCAGTGCCTGATGCCAGAGAATATCCAGCTACAGATTGAAGGGATCAGCGAGGAAGCCTTGACCGAGCGTATTAAACTCAGAAGGATGAAAGAGTCCGTGGACATGTACGATCAGCTTCTGCAGGCCGGTATGTGATTGAGTGAAATGTTCGCTGTGTCTTTTGTTAACGTACACGTTGATATCCAGACTGATCTACCTGTGAAGGAACTATACCTGACTGTACAGCTGGACTCAGTTGGCCTCCATAGTCACTCTGGTTGTATAAAGCTGTCCACACTAGGTGACGAGGGAGCATGGAGCCGGCTTTCTGGACAATCAGGAAGCTGGGCGCTGTGTAATGACGCGGCGCCTGGCTTCCTGATTGGCCGGCAAGCTGGCTCCATGCTCCCTTGTCATGAGGTGACGATGGGGCATGAAGTCGGCTTCCCGACCAATCAGAAAGTCAGGTGCTGCGTCATTACACGGCGCCTGGCTTCCTGATTGGCCAGCTTCCGACCAATCAGGATGCTGGGCATCGTGTCATTAGACGCTGCCCGGCTTCCTGCGTGGCCAGGAAGCCTGCTCCATGATCTCTCGTCACCTCATGACAAGGGAGCATGGAGCCGGCTTGCCGGCCAATCAGGAAGCTGGGCAGCGTGTAACGACACGCTGCCCGTATTCCTGATACTGGAAGTGTCGGGCTAGGCATTGGAGCATTTGGGCGAGTACAAGTACTCACCCAAATACTCACCCAAATACATGCAAACTCCATGCAGATAGAGTCCTGGCCAAGATTTGTAACAAGGACCCCATTGCGCTAACCACTAAGCCTCTGTGCAGCCTAGACTGGAGTTGGGAGGGCCGGAGTAATGCACTTTTTCAAACACTGTGATTCACTCTACAGTCCTATCTGGCTGCTAGACTGGTCCTTGCAGACTCTTCTCCCCTCGGCTGGCTCTGGTGGTCTAAGGACCCGTGACGACATCTCATCTCATGCAGTCCATTACACGAGTAGCTCCATGACTACCAGAAAGTGCTAAAGCTTTGCCCAGTCATTCACTTCTAAGATGGATTTCGATACATTAACCATGTGTCACCCGTGAGTTGGCTTTGCCTGGAATGAAGACATAAGAAGAACAAACTGATGTGACACCGACACTATAACATCTCCAGAGTCTGAGCACATTAGCCTTTGGGGTTTTGGTTTTTTTTTTGCTAGTCAGCTGCTTTTTCTTGCCTGAGTATAACCAGAGACTCCCAATGCAGAACAGGTTTGCAGAAATACAACCAATCGGCTTCTCCCATGAGAGGATGCGAGAGCCGTGTTTGCACCAGCATGTCCTAATATGAACTATAGAATGGGAAGCTGATATTATTCTCTTGTGTTGTAGGAACTCCAACATCTCTACAGACAACGAATAGACTTCTGGATCTTCTGTGCTTCTATGGAGACAAAGAGCCCACAGAGGAGAGCCAGGCAAATCCAGACCAGGAGAATGAAAACGTAAGTCCCTATTGTAGAGTGTGTGTGCGCGCCCCTGTTGTAGAGTGTATGTGCGCGCGCGCCCCTGTTGTAGAGTGTGTGTGTGTGTGCGCGCGCGCGCCCCTGTTGTAGAGTGTGTGTGCGCGCGCGCCCCTGTTGTAGAGTGTGTGTGTGTGTGCGCGCGCGCGCCCCTGTTGTAGAGTGCGTGCGCGCCCCTATTGTAGTGTATCGTATGGTACCAGGGTTTACAATAATTTTTTAAGAACTCCACAGTTTTTAAAAGTTAACCCTTCTGGTGGTGATGCCCCTGCACTGCAAGGGTTAAGGGCTTGTTTCTTTTAGGGGTGAAAATAAAGAAGATATACTCACCCAATCTTCAGTTCCATCTGGCTGCTAGACTGGTCCTTGCAGACTCTTCTCCCCTGGGCTCTGGCGGTCTAAGGACCCGTGACGTCATCTCGTCTAATGCAGTAAATTTCACGAGGACGCCGAGGGACATGTCATAGCTGCAGTGGAGGGGGAGAGGGGTGAGTGGTCACTGCTGCAGGACCGAGGACTGGGTGAGTATTCTTTCTTTTTTCCCGTAGACCACAAGAAGCACTTAACTCGGGGTAGCCCCACTGTAAGGGTTAATTTTTAAAAATCCTTCTTCAATAAAGTGATACTAAGCTCAGGAGTTAAACCTTAAAAATACATTCAAGTACCTGAACTATTACCAAAAATGTATGTTATTTGTGTATCACTCGGCTGTAGATCCTGAAATCATCTCTGAATTGGTGCTGACACTGTCCTTCCTTCTGGAGGGTGACTACTTCTGTTCCCCATGGTCCCTGTGTGTGTTGTAAAGTAGTCACTGCTCCAAGCTCACTCCTATGATGGACTACAATCTCACATTTAGTTTTCTCACTTGTATTGAGATTGTAGTCCATCCTGGGAGTGATCTTGGAGTGAGGCTACTTAAAGGGAAAGGGGCCCCCCTAAAACAGGATATCAGGACCAGTGCTCAGGGGACCAGCTGATTCTGCAGGAAACTAAAACTGTTACACACCCAGGAGCAGCGTCCATTGTAAGTGATTTCATCAGCATTTGAAATAACTTAAAAAACCTTCTGACTTTATTGTCTGTTGAAAAATAGAATGTACCTGTGATCTGTAATCGCCATTTTCAGCCCTGTCATCTGTATTCTGAATCTGATGGGATGACATTTTATTTTCAGGCACAGGATCAGAAGAGCCCAGAGTCAAAGTATGTGTCTCAAGTGACGAGTTGGAGGTAATGAACTGTTTATGAAGCCGTGCCAACCCACCATTTATCTATAGACATTCAAGGTCAAGGCTCTTGGGGGGGTACCGGGGAATGTGAGGTTCATGTATTTTCACTGAGCGTATGTTTCAGCTTTTATGACGTTTATTTTATGGCTCCTTCTCACCACTTCTGTTGAGCTGCATTGCTCAGCTCATCAACAAGCTGAAATCCATTGTTTCCAATAGGCTTAGTTCTGAGCAATGAGTTGTGTTGGTGTGCGCTGGGTGAAGTTGGAACAAGCAGCATTTAGGCCTCGTTCACAGGCCAGAACGCACTGCCTCACATTGCGGTCGGCTCACTTTTTTGTGGGGCAGGAGGGGGCGGGCCATGGAAGTGAATGGCAACCGTAGCCACGCCCTCTGGCCGCAATGCGATAGGCCGCACGGGATCCCAAGGCACATTACGCTTTCGATTCCTAGCGCAGTTTTTTTCGATCTAACATTACATTACGCCTGCGGTCCGGTCCGATCATAATTCTGCAAGCACTGGTACATTTTGTGGGGGGTGGCTGCGTTGCCTTGCAGGGTCCTGTGGTGCCCCGCCATATTCACCATTGCATGTGCACTACTGGCTTGGGACTTCTGCAAAATGCCCCTACAGTGCATGTGTCAGCATTTACAGACGGCGCTGAAGCTTAGGACAGCAAGCCACTGCCCTGCTCCTCCTCAAAGAGAATAGCTTGGCAGCAAGTTGAGACTGAGCTGTGCCTTCATGTCACCTTTGTGTGACGTGCTCAGTGTGGGGGACTCCCTGACCGGAAGTTCCGGGAGGCAGCTGCTGTGAAGCTTACAGATTAGAAGTGTTTGGGCACATGTATGGAGAAGATACTTTTACTGGGGAATCTTTTCTTAGTTGATCTGAATATACGAATGTAAAAAAAAAGCGTCTGTAAGTGGACTTGCCTAAACACACGCATGTGAGCAGATGCACTACTGACTTGTATGTGTGGCTCCCTTGCAGGGGATTTGCGCAGGAATTTATGCTGCGCGCCCCTAAAAATGCTCCTCCGTGTGTTTTCCCCTTTAAATCAAGCAAAGCTAAAAGATTTCCGGGTTTTTGGCATTCACAGGTTCTAGTCTGCTGTTTTTAGTCGGGTTCTCCGTTGCAGGTAACAACATTGTGTGCGAGAGCTGATTTGTCCACCACACATAGAAGAACATGTTAGAAGCAGCGGTCTTCTCTTAAAGAAGAACTCCAGGGAAAATGATTCTTAAGCCTTGCACTGCAAGGATCCAGTGCTCTAGGTTCAACAATAACAAAGTTCTAGTCACCCGATCCTCGAGTCGGCTTGTCCAAGGTCCAGTGAGTCATCACGTTCTATACACGGGGGGAAATTTATCAAAACTGGAGCGGAACAAATCGGGAGCAGTTGCCCACGGCAGCCAATCAGCTTCTCTCTTCAGTTAAGATTTGAAAATGGAAGAGAAGCTGATTGGTTGCCGTGCACAGCTGCTCCAGATTTTGTCTGCTCCAGTTTTGATAAATTCCCTTCACTGTCTATAGGATGTCAAGGGACTAACCATCGCTGCAGCAGAGGAGAAGACAGGTGGAAGGGACCAACCTAAGAGCAAGCCAGCTCGGAGGATCCGGGGAGTATAACTTTGCTATTTTTGAAGCTAGACAAAAACGAACGGTTAACCCTTGACGTGTGGAGGGAGTCCTACTGCGAGAGTTCATAATAATTTTTCCCCGTAGTTCTGCTTTAATACTGGCCAGAATCCTTCTAGAGGACTATTTGTTTTTTTTTCTTCAAAATTAAATGCAAACATGAAAAGGCGGAAACTAATAAACGACTTTTCATTGTGTGTATCTAATACTATTTTCCTGCAGTTCCCCTTTCATAGTTTTCAGTCATATTAAGTCTTTTTATATAATAAAATGAAGGTAGAGCAGTGGTGAACAGTCAGAAGTAGGTCTGTGTATTATTATTGTCTCTGTCTTGTATTATATTATTTTTTGTTTGGCTTTTAAGGAAGAACAACAACGCAGAGAGAATCTTTAACCTGATGCCGGAAAAAGACGCGCATTCTTTCCGAACTATGATTCGAGGAATGGCGAAGGTATCTATCACCTAGTGATGGGCCAGGATTGGCTGGCCACATTAAAGGGAAACTATTGTGGTCTTTGGAAATTTTTATTTACAGGTGTATTATGAAAATCCTTACAAATAATGTATGATAGGGTGCTTCTCTTCTTCTGTGAGCTCTAGCTCTGGGCTTGTCGACTGCCTGCTTTGACTGGATTTGGGGAAGGGTGAATCCAGTTGTGGGTGTGAGAGAGAGACCCGAAAATTCTGCCGTCTGTATATGTAAAACCCGACTCTCGCCCTCCGCCTGCCGGGACCAGTACAAAATATACAAGAAATATTGATGTGGCTAATAGTCGGCACACGGTATGAATCCACATAGCCAAATCCTCTTTATCAATTTACAGCGTAGGGAATAACACCAACTGTGTCAAACCCACTTATGCGTTTCAGTCCCCAAGGGCCTTAGCCAGTACGTGCCAGTATGTTTAACACACTTGGTGTGTGAAACTTAGAGTAGACCTGAAGCCAAAACTTTTTTTTACAGTTTGGAAAGTGTAACCATAACAGGAAATGAGAGGAAATCCCTCCAAAGTGAGTGAAAGTGTCCCCCTTGGAAGATTTCTCATCTATTCCAGACAGCAACAACAACCCAAGAGATGTCCTAATCCCTCTCCACTCTATCCAAAACGAAAAAAAGTTTTAGCTTTAGTTGCACTTCCATCAGGCAGCAATAGTGTGTGTGTGTATATCATTTTCTTTGTCAAATTCTTTTTTGCAGCATGGAGCGTTCACCAAGGCGTTTGACATGTACACAGACCTTCTTAATAACAGGCTAACCGGTGAGTCTGCACAGCAGTCAGGGAAGACAAATATAAACTCCGATATAAGGGCTACCTCCGCACTGCAAGGGTTAACTGCTAATTTTGGTCTAGGGGCTGAAATAAAGACTGATCCTCAGTCCCGCTTGGCTGCTAGACCGCTCCCCACAGCCTCATCATTGCATCTAATGCAGCTGGCCCACTGCAAGGGTCATGGCATCTAATGCAGCTGGCCCACTGCAAGGGTCATGGCATCTGATGCAGCTGGCCCACTGCAAGGGTCATGGCATCTAATGCAGCCGCCCCAGTGTAAGGTTTAATTTTTCGATTGCCTGGAGTTCTTCTTTACCCCTTGGCTACTGGAACAATTTTTCTATGTTTTGCAAACACATGTTAAAATCTGAATTTTCGGCTAGAAAACCGCTTAAAATCCCCAAACAATGATTTATTCTCTGAAAGCAGAGGGCCGGTAGAATAAAAAATAATGCTAGTTGCAATTTTTTTATGTTGCACAATATTTGCACAAATGTTTAACCAATTGATATTTTTAGGAAAGAATACACTAAAAGGAACTAGAATACCCAGTTTTACTGGGAAATATAAAAGATGGAGTTGCATCGGGTAAATAGATACCAAACATGCCAAACCTTCAAATTGCACGTGAAATGGCAAGAGACTACAGCACCCAAAATTGCCCATAAGTGACACTTTGACAGCCTTTAGCCCTCATTAGTTTAAAGTTAACAGTGAGTGATGGCCCTAGAATCATTGCTGTCACTCCAATGTATGTAGAAATATGTAACGTGTGGCGCATGTCAATTTTGCACTTTATTGCGATCACATAAGGGGGTTTACAAGCTGCCCTGTGTGATAGAACACAGGAAGTGACAGGCCATCTTTATGGAGACATCAAGGGTCTATTAGATGTGCTTTTTTCCAGATACCGGATGTCCTATGGACCCCACTGAAGCAGATCGTGATTCTTCTCTGTCCACAGCAGTCAGAGAAATGGCAGACTGACACCGGTAGTGACAAAATCCTCGTCGCTTCTGGTTTCAGTAACCACAGACAGCAGGGCTGTGCTGATCTTCCTCAATCCACCCACCATGCCGGTCCCGGGGCCCATGCTTTTCAGCCCTATACAAGTAATGGGGTGGCTCTACAGCAGCCTGAAAACTTGTTTGTAAAAGCCGACAGTCGGCTGAAAAATAAAACATTACCAAGGTTTGTGTTATGTACAGCGGTACTAAAGTGGTTAAAGAGATCCCGTTGCAAAACTCCAACTGGACCCAGAGGCTTCAATCTGAAATGGATGGACTTTGTAGATGGTGTTCTTTCTCTCTGTGCAGGAGACGTACACACATTCAATGCTCTCATCGCAGCAACTCCAGGAGTGAAAAGTGAAGGCAGGGATAGGTGTGCTTTGATTGTGGTAAGTAAAGCAATTGCCTTGCGGCTCACTAGTAATCCTGGTCTTTGTATTGAGAGCTTGTTGTACTTGTATATTGTAGTCAGTCAGTGGCGGAACTACCCGTGTCGCAGAGGTCGCGGCCGCGACTGGGCCCTGGAGTTCTGCCACTTGGAGGGGGCCCATGTTACGCCACTAGACAGTGCAGATGATGCTGCAACAACCTCCTGCCTACCAATCACACACAGAGCAAGCCCGACATAGATAAATCACAATTCCAGTAGTAGGAATAATGAGATCCAGACCTGCCTGGGAGGTTTGGATGTGATTGGTGATGCAGGAAGAAGAGAGAGGACGATTGTTACATTATACAGATTATTAGGATGTACATTACTCTATAATACTCTATAAATGTATGATTGTGGCCATTGTACGCATTAGAACATGAACATAGCTGTGCGTTTTTAGCATGCTTGCTGGTTATTAATCGCTGCATACGAACATAAGTACTGTGGAGCTGAAGGTTCTACGGCAGGGGCGGCCACAATTTTTCGTCTGCAAATGACGAGCTCAATGAGATCTACCAATGGAAAAACACCTGCATTCAGGGGCGGGAGGGGGCGTGGCGGTGCATTGAAGTCAGTGGCACCGCAGGCAGGCCCCTCGCCCACAGTGAGATCGCCTGAACCCAGGCACATTAGTGCCTGCGTTCTAGTCCAGTGCGATCCGCAAAAATGCTGCGAGCACTATTTTTGTAAATCGCACTGGACCAGGGTGCGGGTGATCGCACTGTGGGCGGGGGGCATGCCTCCGGTGCCATTGACTTCAATACAACCGCACACCCCCTCCCGCCCCTAAATGCAGGGAGTCGGCCGGCTTACATTCCAGTGCGTCCTAGAGGCCCCGGCGTCTTATCCTCCCGTAGTGCTCGTGTGGCTGATGTTGCACATGGGGAGAATTGTCCTGCCCCTTTCCATCTGCGGCATCTAACACATTCAGCCGTGGGAGCATAGCTGTAGCCAGCTCCTATTGCGCCCGAGAGAAAAAAACCTTTCCCAACAGGTGTGTGATGTCACCCAGCACCCTGCCTCCAGGATTTTTTGCACCATTTTTTACTATTTTTTTTATTTTTTACTGTTGGGGGGGGCTTTGGGGAAATATTAGGGGTCAACTGCCCCCTGATATTTCCCCTTTTAAAAATAGAAAAAGAAATTGAGGACACAAAGTTCTCAATCCCTTTTTCTGCAGCCTCTATTCTAAATGAATGGAAAGCACAGAGGCTCCTCCCATTCATTCAGAAAATATTTTACTATCGTCCATTTTCTGAATGGGGAGGAGCCTCTGTACAGAGCGCTACTCCCCATTGAGAAACTCATAAATGAACGGGACGTGATGTAAATCACATCCTGTTCATTCATTTATAACTGGGGACACATATTACTATGTGTCCCCAGTTATTTACAAACACTGGAGTGATCAGACGATCGCTCCAGTGTTTGTCCTGCACAGAGGACCGGTACAAATCACTGATATGTACCGATCCTCCACCGCTCGGCCACGCACACAGGGGATCAGCTTCTCCCATGGATCCCCCCTGCTCTCCCAGGCAGAGGCAGCGGGGGTTCCGACACGAAGCACTTTAGCCGCAGGGGGGAGATCCAGACCGAGCGTCTCTCTCTCCACCGCTCGGCATTAGTTCTGTGACAGCGGCTCCGTCCTCCGCCCTCCCCTGCCGCCGGTTCCTTCACTTCTTCTCGGATCCCCGCTGCATACAGATGAGGAGAGCAGCGGGGATCCAGAGAAGCCCCACAGGTGGGAGGAGACGCTACGCGATCGACTTGTAGATTGGGATCGACCTTATGGGCACCCCTGTTCTACGGGTTCATTTATAAAAGTTCACCGGAAAGATGGCATTCTTACGACACTTTAGCCCCTAGATGGCGCTGACGAGTTTAGGACATTTTTATAAATGAGCCCCCGTAGTGTTTCCTGTCCACGGCACCCCCCGTGATACTATCTTTTCATTCTGTGCAGGATCTGATCAATCAGATGGTTCAGCAGAAGGTTCAACCAAACCTGCTCACATTCAACGCCATCCTGAACAGCCTGCGGAGGACCGGCCTAAAAGGAATGGCAATGCAAACAGTCAATGAGATGAAAGCTTTGAATATAGGTGAGATGCACATTCATTTTCATACTGCGAATTCCAATAAAAGACTGTGGGGGGCATGTGATCATTGCTGACCCGAGAATCTATGGCAGTCCTCTGCACCTAGATCTGATTGGTGCATTGTAAGAGATATAAGCTTCAGACTGGTGTTTTTTTTAGATTCGGCATCCACTGCACTTATTTTTGATGTGCAGGGGATGCTATAAATAAGTTCCATATTCCTAGTGCAGTTAAAGTCCAGACCAATGTTTAGCTTCAGACACAGCGGGGAAGGATTATCTGCTGTCTGGGGAGATGTTAGAGATTTTCCCTCACTTCCTGTGTTGCTGACAACCGTTTCACCATACAGGAAGTGATGGCAATCTACAACAGGGACACAGGCAGAAATAAAAAATCTGGCAGGAGTGCTAGACTTCCCTTGTACTACTAAAGAAAATCAGACCAGAGATTCTGCACTTTTTGAGCCCTCCTACTGCTTAAGTGCCCGAGGTGGCCGCCTCTTCTGTGTACCCTTCAGCCTTGCCCTGAGTGACGGAAATTCTCAGTGGCTCAGATAGCCGTATACAGCTGTCAGAGGTTCTAACCCTTCCCCACTTTATCCCAAACTGAGAAAAGTGTGTTTGCTCGACATACACTTTAAACTGGAACAATAAGTATCCAACTAAGTCTTCTGCTCATTCCTGGTTGGACAGAGTAAATGATTCTAAATAATTGTCCAATGAGGAAGCAGGAAGAAGAGAGGTGACACAGGAAGCTAAATTGTTTAGCTGGGACTGCAGAACATCTCTGGCTGTGCAGTGTAAAACGTGTGATAATCCATAGGATTGGCTGACCGCCTACTTTACACCTCTGATGGGCGTTGGGAGTCGGAGAACGGTTGATCTGCTGGTTCTCAGTCTAAGGCCCCGTTCACATGTAGTGACGTATCGCGCGATTTCCGCCGCGATATCGTGCATTTTTGCAGCGTGATATCGCGAGAAGTCGCCGGCCAATGCTATTCAATGGAGCTGTCTTAACTCCATGTCGCTCGTCGCGGTCGCAAGTCGCTTCTACCGGACCCTTTTTTCGGCGGATTTTGCTTTTTTTCTATGGAGCCCGACGGAGAAGGTCGTGCTACCATCGCTGGAACGTCGCCCCGAAAGTCGCGCTATCCCGGCCGCTGCAAAGGTATGTCGCTACATGTGAACGGGGTCTTACTGGACAAAACGATCTATATGTATAGCTGAGGTTTAGCCTACGCATTGCTCATGTAAGTAGATATAGACCTCTGATCTTCTTCTTCTTCATTTTCTAGAGCCGAGTCTCGCAACATTCACCCACTTGTTGGCGATATTTTATAAAGGAAGTGAGTACATGGATTGCATGCTCTGTTGTCTTGTCTTCTGTCCAGTAAACCAAGAAAAAGGGGGTTGACTTTGACCTATCGATGTAACCAAAGAGGAACTTTACCCACCAACTTAAAGTCTCCCAAAATTGTTTTTAAGGCATGCCAACTGCTCTGCATACTGATATGTAATCATCTTCCACTCATTAGGCAAACAAACATAATTTGCTTTTTATTTACAGTGATTGTTTTTCCACTTCCTGGTCCTCTTAGGTATTAGTGATGTAATGTGTCCAAGGGTTGTATCCTGGGAAGGTTACATGAGCAGAGCATTGCTGGGAAATCTCATCTGTAATCTCATGAGATCTCAGGGAAAAGCATTTGCCTCCCCTGAGATGATGTGCATGGTCACATGTCTTAGTCACATGTGCCAGAGTTCCAGGAAGTAAAGGGAGATCCTGCCGTTAGTTAAAAAAAAAATGGTCACTGTGAGACGTAGGGGGAGGAAAAGAAAAATAAGGTATACAAAGAATATAAAGCTGGCAATAAACTAGAAGTGTGTGTTTTTATATTGTCATTACTAAACATTTCTAAAAGTGTCCTTGTTGTCATTCCAAAGATAAGGGTAAAGTTTCTCTTTAATGTTTCCAGTGCTTATTTCAGCGCTCAACCAAACTTTCACCAAAGCCAGATGGCTAGTTTAATAGCTGACCACATGTGCAGCAACTCCAATCCAAATAGGGGCTAAGAAGGCGCCTTCCTTTGCTGTAAGGGATCGGGGGGTGTAGTTCTGCTTTAATGGTTTCAAAAACAGTTTTAAAAAATCATTTTGAGACAAATTTAGGTTTCTTTTGGTGGTATTTAATGAGCTTCTTTTCTTTGTTTGTGTTCTGTAAAGGAAATATGACCACAAAAATGTGAAAAAAATAAACTTTCTCTTTCTGTTTATAAAATATAGCAAATAAAAATGTCAGGACAGTAGAAAAACTCCTGTAATGACCTCTTTTTTGGAAAGTAGACACTCCAAGGTGATCTGAAATTTTGTGGAAATGAAGCAACATGCCGGTATTGAGAGGGTTCAAACATGGAGCTTGGTAATGGTGCACCAGATACATTATTATGCAGGTCGTACACAGAAGGAGGTGAAGGGTTAATGTAAAGGAGGTTAAAGGGTTAAAGTCCTAATAGGTTGGACTTGATGGACTAATGTCTTTATTCAACCTCAAATACTATGTAACTATGTACAGATGGGCAGGATTAAGGAGGTGAAGGGGTTAATGTACAGGTGGGCAGGATTAAGGAGGTGAAGGGGTTATTACACACGTCAGAGCAGAGACAGCATAGAGCTGACATATACTGTAGAGGAGAAGGGAAAAGGGGTTAAATATTATTACAAACGTTCTTTTTGCTGCTGCAGCTTGTTCTCATCAGGAACTGATGAACGGGTGAGCCTTCCATTCATTGGTTGCTTTACTCTCCCCTGAATCTGTTGTAAGAGGAAGGGGAGGGCTTGGCAATGTAAGCATTACCATGTGATCGCTGTGATAACCAATCACAGCGATCACAAGGCACAGAACTTGTCCGATTATCTACTGACCGCAGGAGCAGCGGCTTCCGCACCAGTACAGGTTCATCCTTCCGAACCAAATCAGTAGTGGACCGGCCGTTTATGTACAGTGGCCGGTCCACAGCAAGTTAAGATGATGCTTTATACAATTTTAAAGTCATTTTTAGAATCTTTATTTAGCAAATATTCATAGAGGGAGTTTTTATGATACAATTTAGCTTGCTGGGCTTTATAGAAAAGTTGGACGCTGTCTGCCCGGTTGCCGCCAGCCTGTGTGGACTAACTAATCCAGAGGGCCCATGTGTGCTAGCAGAGAAGGTGGACTTTCCCACCACTCGGTCGTTCAGCCCGTGTAATCTGATCTCCCTTGCTATTCAGAGCTATTTTACAACACGGCAGGAATGAGAGGAGCAACATGTGGTATGTCTGGAGCTGCTGCAAGTGGTCCATATGAAGTATTCATGTGTAATATGGACAACAAAAAAACGATTTTAATTAGAGGTGCATCGAAATGGAAATTTGAAAACCGAAACGAAACCGAAATAAAAAAAGTCAGACGGAAACCAAAAATGTTTTTTATTTTAATTTTTCCTATTTTTTTTATAAACTTATTAATGTTTTTGTATTTATTCATTTATTAAATATTTTTTTCTTTTAGGGGCTTCGGGGAAATATTAGGGGTCTAAAAAGACCCCTGATATTTCCCTTTCAAAATAGAAAAAGAGATTGAGGACACAGAGTCTTTTTCTGCAGCCCCTGTTATCAATGAACAGGAATCCTCTATACTGAGTGTTCCTGTTCATTCATAACATGAGGACAGAGTGTGTTACTATAACTACAACTATGAATGTACAGGAGGGGATGTAGATCACTCCCATTCATTCATAATTGAGGATGCAGTAACCATACCATGTCCTCAATTATGTACATGCTATTTTACAACACGGCAGGAATGAGAGGAGCAACATGTGGTATGTCTGGAGCTGCTGCAAGTGGTCCATATGAAGTATTCATGTGTAATATGGACAACAAAAAAACGATTTTAATTAGAGGTGCATCGAAATGGAAATTTGAAAACCGAAACGAAACCGAAATAAAAAAAGTCAGACGGAAACCAAAAATGTTTTTTATTTTAATTTTTCCTATTTTTTTTATAAACTTATTAATGTTTTTGTATTTATTCATTTATTAAATATTTTTTTCTTTTAGGGGCTTCGGGGAAATATTAGGGGTCTAAAAAGACCCCTGATATTTCCCTTTCAAAATAGAAAAAGAGATTGAGGACACAGAGTCTTTTTCTGCAGCCCCTGTTATCAATGAACAGGAATCCTCTATACTGAGTGTTCCTGTTCATTCATAACATGAGGACAGAGTGTGTTACTATAACTACAACTATGAATGTACAGGAGGGGATGTAGATCACTCCCATTCATTCATAATTGAGGATGCAGTAACCATACCATGTCCTCAATTATGTACAAACACTCAGCGATCACCGACTCCTTGTACCCGCTCTCCTCTGTCACACGTTGTCACAGGAGGCCGAGCAAGCGGTGCAGGGAGGTGAGCTCAGCCTCCTGTGACAGCGCTGGCTGTTTCCACACACACACCGCTCTGCCGGACTGTGATAGGAGGCAGCGCTCGGCCGGCTGTCACTTTCTCTCCGCCCCGCTGGGAAGCAGAGCAGCGCCCAGCGGGAGGAAAGTAAGCAGGGATGCGCTGATGTATCGGCAGGAAAATTGGCCTTTCGGCATTTAGCCAAAAGTGCCATTTTCGGCCGATATGTTTCGGAGGCCGATATATCGGTGCATCCCTAATTTTAATGATATGAATCGGAATCCTTATTATTATACTGCTGTTTGCTAAATGTATTTATTATCTGCTTGTCAGGTGATTCATCATCCCAGGCTGAAATTCTTGAAGAGATTCTTGACAATATCCAAGGAAAGAGCTTCACAGCCCAGGATCCTGATGATGGTAATTTTGGTTGATTTGTTTTTATAGCCTGTTATCTTTTTTTTTTTATATATATATATCTATATAGATATCTAATAGATATATAGATCTATAGATATATGATTTTTACATCATACAGGAAGATGTTGAAGTCTATAGGCTCCATTCACAATGTGTCTGGTGCTCTAATGTAACCATGTGACTGTAGTTGTCACATCGTATTGGAGTTTGCTAAAAATAATTGCCACGTTTGGCAGAATAATTATCCTTTTATGTTTGTGATTTGGACCTTATGTCTTCAAGGTAAAGCAGCCTTCTAATACAGTGGCCACTTGCAGAATCAGGGACGGCCTATATGAAACAAGAAATGATTTCACATCTGGCCAATGACTTGTACATTCATTATTGAGTAATTGTTTTTTTCTCTTTTTCCAGTGAAATTCTTTTCAGATGCAATCAAAGTGGTGAGTACAACTGTGAACTTGTTATGCATCCTGTTCATGAACTCCGGGAAAATCTAAAACATACCCTTGTAGTGGGGCGTCCCCCGGCACTGCAAGGGTTAGATGTTTGTTTTATCTAGGGGGCTCAAATAAAGAAGTTGTACTCGCCTGATCCTCAGTCCTGCTGGGCTGAAAGACCGGTCCACGCAGCCTCTTCTCAGTGGCCGGTGGTGGTCTAAGGACTGCTGACATCATCACGTCTTATGCAGGTCCATAGACCTGCATTAGTTGTGAGGACACCGAATGATATTCCATAGCGGGAGCAGAGGGGAAGAGAGCTAAGTGCTGACTGCTGCGGGACCGAGGATCAGGTGAGGAAAACGTCTTCATTTGACCCCCTAGACAAAATGCAGTCAGTTTAGGTGAGTTTATTTCCCCCACAGTTCTTCTTTGAAGGGGAACTGACCTCTGGAAGTTGTGCCGAAAAAAGAAAGGCAGAGGGCAAAAGACTACTCACCAGTATTTTTTGTGCTCTGCCTGCTGCTAATCTTTTCCACATTACTCACTTAACGACCCTTGTGTCTCTGTGTGGAGGCGGCCATGATGGTAGAGGGGCTCTGCTTCCTCATATCAGATCTGCCACTCCAATGACTGATAGCCAATTAATCTCTAATAATCAAGAAGCAGCAGGAGAGGTGGAGGGAGTACAGATCCCCAAAATGGATGAAGTAGAGGCCGGGAGATCCTTGCACTGCGTGTCCCTAGGTACAGCTTCCTCTCCAGCAAGGAGAACAGTGAGCAACATCACTTCAAATCTCCTGGGACCAGCAGTCACACTGCAGATATACAGCAATGAGACTGCAGGCAAAGGAAGTTCTCTGCTGTTTTTCAGGAGGAATTTAAAGGGTAGTTCCACTTTCCTCGGGTGAATTTGGGAAAATTGAATTTCCCCCACCAATCTGCCACCTCTCCCTCCTCTGCTGCTCTTATCTGTCAGCGAACGCCCCTTCCTCTCCAGGGATGACAGTGTCGGACCCTTACACCGTACACAGCAGCCCAGCCCTGTGATCGGTATTTTAAATTCTGCTGGCAAATGACGAGCACTCATTGGTCAGTGAGAAACACTTCTGACCAATAAGAATCGCTTCTTGCCAATGAGTGCTCGCCATTTGTGAACTGAATTTGAAACTCCGACTGCAGGGCTGTGCTGCTGTGTATGGGCAAGAGCAGCAGGGGGGCAGAATGGTGGGGGTAGTTCCATTTTGCCCAAATTCGCCTGGGAAAGTGGAACTACCCTTCAAGACAACATAGCTTTTTCAGGTTTCTGTTTCGGCACAATAAACATTTCTAGATGTTCCTCTTAAGATGGCGGGTCTTCACGTTGTGAGTTCAGGTCTACATAAGTTTGACCTGGACACGCTGGAAGACCAGCACACCTCCCATCATGTTCAAAGACGAGCAACACATATCATGAAGCAGCACATACTTCAACCACATGCCATCCACATATATTACCGGGTATGGTCTGTCCACTTGCTGATGTTGCAGCAACTGAACTGTGCATGTGCTTGGTGTCCAGTCTGCCTCGTAAAAGACAAAATGACAGCTCCAGGAGTTGTTATGAAGGTGGATGGGGAAGAGCCACAAGCATGCTGTTGCATTGTGTAGGGGCCTGAGAACATTTACCAGATTTAGTAAGAGTAAACCCGAAGCAGTTCTGACATGGAGTGGGAAAGCACTTTATGAATAAGTTATGTATGAGAAGGGGTATTGCCCAGTCCTAGTTGTCTTCAGGTAGACCACTGCTCCTGGCATATATGTCTGTTATATAACAATACAAGCCAAGTGCAGAGAGTGGGAAGGCCAGCCTCAAACTGAGATACTAACATTCACAAGTCTTACGACCACTTAAACTCTGTAATTGGCTTCTGTAACTCTGGTTTTGCTTCAGATGTAACTTTTGACATTGTCAGGAAGAAATGTTGCCCTATGTAACAGAATCTGAGTTGTCTCACCACTGGTTTCTGCTTTTAGTGTATGGACACGAAGGATCTGGAATTGGCTTATCAAGTGGATGCTCTGAGAAACACTGGAGACAACTGGAAACTGCTTGGAAGCCGAGGCTCTCAGACCTTCTACTAGTGAGTTTCATGTTACTCTCAAATGTGAACTTTTTCAGCATTGTCAGATTATTTGCACATGGCCATCCTCCACTTCCCAACGTCCTACCATCATTCTGCTAGATATGTGCTCATAGCCATCCTCTGCTCCCCATCCCCCTACCATCATTCTGCTAGATATGTGCTCATGGTGTCCTCCACTCCCCATCTCCTTACCATCATTCTTCTGCTAAAAGATGCGTAAATTGGTACAAGTCTGAAAGTGCTGATTTCTCATGGCTCCTCCTCCTCTAGAATGGAGCAGTCATCTGCTTGTACTTCTCTCCTATCTGCAAGCTTCCCAGAGCTTTACACTTTTGCCGCCACATAAAGCACTGTCTTCGGCTTCTCATCCTTGCTTTTACAAAGCAATATACTCCTTACTTGGCTTGGGCTGTGTAGAGTGCCTCCTTCACACTGGGAATCTGTTTCACTGGGGTGGGCCTGAGGTATATGATGATGAAGCCATGGAATACCCATGGAATGCTTGCTTGTTTGCAAGGGCCACTTTAGACCGCTAAAGATCTGGTTGCTGTCTTTACTATAATGGCACTTGTGGGCCTGAGCCTAGGGCAGCAACATCTTCAGAAACACCAAGACTCAAAACATACAAATTGTAATATCATTTTCTTTATTCTGTTGTCCTCTTCTGGACATAAATGTAGCAAGAAAATTGCAGGAATGAAGGGGTGCAGAGGATGGAAAGGAGTCACAAGACTCTCTAAATGGTTCAGAAAACATGAGACCACCTCTCCTTCTCCTGTTTGGTGGTCTGTACATCTGAAAGACATGAACTGCCTGAGTGGGGACCTGTAACGGCCACAAATCCTATACATTGTCTTACAATATTTCCTGTCTAGTTCTGTCCTGTATCGTGGACTTTTAACCCCCCGATAGAAGGGGAGTTTTGAGCCCCTGAAATGTGTTGGAGTCTTCTCTTGTAATAAAAAAAACTGGACTCTTACTAGTGATGTGGCACTTTCATTCTTACCTACATTCTGGGCACCCTTGAGGACTCCCCTAGTGGCAGGTAGCTGCCTTTTTGCTTTGGAATCGCAATGCCTTAATGATCCAGCGCACAACTAACGCAGTTCCTGCACATCTGAAAAGTAATACTGCATATAAAACAGACGCCGTGCTGTCTTCAATAATGCATGGCACAAGGGTCGTACAGAAGGCTTACTCATTCAGGGGTGCTGAGGGTAGCATGAAGCCTAAATACGGCCATGGTTATAGATAGTGGGCAACTTCTGCAAACCAGAAACAACACATAGACATTTGAGGCCTTAATGCATATAGATCTGCAGCTGGAAATGAGGAGCACAATGAAGGCCGGCTGTACAAGCAATCACTTATAGTAATGACTTTTCCTTTGTGTTTGCAGTGGCAAGTTCTTTAACATCATCTGCCTGTTGGAGAACATTGATGTGGTCTTAAAGTGGTACAGAGAGAACATTCCTTCTGTAAGTTTTGGGGATGGTGAGGGGTACTTTGACAAGCTGCTGTCCTCGGATGTACTACACACGTCCAAAAAACATTATCTATTTACTGTGAGCACACCCTGCTTCTCTACAAAAGCCCTTTGGCTGCATTATCTGCCAATCCCTGACTTGTTCCAAATCACGGGAGCAGATGTGGCTTCTTCACAGAACAGTGTCTGCAGTATCACTGAATGTAATGATGTAGCCAGTGGTATAACAATAGCCATAGCAGCCCACGCAGCTGCTGTGGGTACCAAAGGTGGGAAGGGGCCCCCATTACAGAGTTTGTCTAATGTCTCCATTCCAGAAGAGCTGATGTCAGATGCACAGGATCATGCTTTGGGGTCATGTTGTTGCCAATCACACATCCCCTATCCGGGAGTAGATTGATTGTCTTCAGAGCTTTAGTCACCCTGGCCAGCACTTTGATAGTAACAATGGATGCCGTAAAGGCGAGCTATACACACTTCATTGGAGAAAATCGGTAGGTTCCTCCATCCATGCTAAACAGGTTAACGTGTGGATGACTTGAGTGGGGACTAGTTGGGATGACCGTAGAAAGTCTGAATACTAACGCTGTGTCCTTGTCCGCAGAGGTATTCTCCAAATTCCAAAGCCATCATGAATCTCCTGCAGGTGATAGAGATGGAGAACCGCTTAGATCTCATACCTGGGATCTGGAAAGGTAACGTAAATCCCATTCTTGGATGTCACAGTGTCTGCCTATGCCAGTGTGTGTGTGTGTGTGTGTGTGTGTGTGTGTGTGTGTGTGTGTGTACAGGGCTTCAAAAATGTTATGGTGTCTCACCAACCAGCCAGAAATGTCACTATAGCCTTGCAATTTACAGGCCTTGAAAATTAACTCAGACGAGAGGACCCCGGTGCCGGACGAGTCACAGCGCGCACCGGTTTAAATAGTAACCAGCTTGCGCGGTGTCCGGCTTTTCACGACAACAACACACTGGACCGCCAGCTGTCTCCGCCCCCGTCCACCAGTGAGAGCGCCGTCTGGAACGCAGTGCCTATCCTGTTAACCAGTCACGGCCTATGTCACCTGGCACGGGACAGAGGACCGTGGTCACCAGCTCTAGCGGTGGGGAAAGTTCCCCCTAAGCGTTCCTTAGCAACCACAGCGGCCATAATATTAAGGCTAAAAACAGGGAATAATGCATAATAAAGCCAGCAGCACTAAAAGTGTCATGGAATAAACATTGGAGACATTCAGGTGGTATCTGGATGTCATAACTGGCTGTTATCTAATACAGAGGCAACAAAAGCAACATCATAAACCCATTTGGAACGAGTGTTGGTACTCATGGCCAGGGCAGCCATCAGAAATTTCGGGGCCCCTTACACGGCTTTAGGCTAGGGCCCCCCCGCACCGCCCGGTGTCCGCCCACCGCACAGTGTCCGCAATAACCCCCCGCACCGCTGAGCCAGTCACACTGTTATTATTATACATATATATATATACCGCAATGCTGTAAAGAGAACACTGAGCCAGTCACATCAGTCTCTGTACAGAGGAGCTTACACTCTAATGTCCCCCCACAATCACAACTTATGATTATACATGTATATAGCTCTGCCATATACCGCAGCGTGTACAGAGAACACTGAGCCAATCACGTCACTCAAGCTTGGAGTGGTGAAAGCAAAAAAAAAAGTGTGGTGTGCAATGTAGTAAAATTATAAAGCAATCAATGCAGAAATGGCACTGGCTACAGAGGACTACAAATCCCAGCAATAGTACATTATAGTATCATGTTGTACTATTGCTGGCATTTGTTGTATTCCTCTATAGCTGCTGGTATTCTGCATTTCGCCGTATAATCATTATACAGCGCACTGCAGAATACCACCAGCTATAGAGGACCACAAATCCCAGTAATAACACATTATATACAGTACAATGCAGAATGGCACCGGCTATAGAAGAAGACAGCAAATCCTAGCAATACAATATACATACAGTGTATAATGTATTGCTGGGATATGTGGTCCTCTATAGCCGATGGTACATATACATCTGGAGGGGGAGTGGCAGGCCATTGAAGTGAATGGCACCGTAGCCACGCCCTCTGGCTGCAATGCGATCTCCCACACTGAATCACAAGGCACATTGTACCGCCAGTGCGTTCGGGTGTGGTGCAATAAAAATGCTGCAAGCACTATTTTGATCGCACCGCACCCGAATGCACTGCAGGCACAATGTGCCTTGCGATCCCTAGCGGGCGATCGCTTTGCGGCCGGAGGGAGTGGCTACGGTGCTATTTACTTCAATGGCCCACCATGCCCCCCTCAGCCTGGCAAATAAGTGAGCCGGCCGCAATGCGGGCAGTGCGTTCCGGCCAGAATCGGACCGGAACGCACTGCTTATGGTGTGAACTAAACCTTAGTGACGCAATGGACTCTGGGATTAGTGACCCGCTGGAAAGGGGGCTGAGTGACGACGCGCTGGAGCAAGCCCTATTTTTTGCGTTTGCAGTGGAACGCAACGGTGGCAAAGTCTTGCCACACGTTCGATCGCACTGCGGCGGGGGGTGTGGAAGCGGTGCCATTGAATTCAATGCACCGCTACACCCCTTCCTGCCGCAAAACGCGGGGAGAAGTTTGTTAGCGATCGCGGTGCGTTCCAGCAGCTACCGCTCTGGAATGCACACGCTTTTGGTGTGAACAAGGCCTAAATAAGGGACCAATGCTGGGCCCCAGCTTCGGGCCCCTCTCAGCCCTGGGCACCAGCTGCTTGCTGATACTGTCCTCTGCAAACACCCCCCCCAGTGGGCCCCCACCAAGCAGCTGGTGCCCAAGGCTGAATAGGGGCCCGATGCTGTGCCCCAGCGTCGGGCCCCTACCAGCCTTGGGCACCAGCTGCTTGTTGCTACTGGCTGCTGTCCTCTCCAAACACTCCCCCCAGTGAACCCACACCAAGCAGCTGGTGCCCATGGCTGAATAGGGGACCAATGCTGGACCCCAGCGTCGGGCCCCTATGAGCCTTGGGCACCAGTTGCTTGCTGCTGCCCTCTGCCAATGCCCATCTCCCCAGTGGGCCCCCACCCCAGCATCTGACACCATACTGCTGCTGTTCCCCCAGACGTCTGCTTACCTTTCCACTTCAGTGCAGTCCAGGACCAGCAGCTCAGCTCTGCTCCTCTCCCGCCTCGCTCTCAGTGCTCGTTCCTCAAGCTCCGCCCCCCAAAAAACCTTTCCTGCACAAGAAGGTACCAACTGAACAGGGGGGGTGAGCCGTCCCGGACCAAGTTTACTGTACGCCGCGGCAGACGCTGTAAGAGCCTCTGCGGTCCTCGCACTTCACCGTTGCCCGATACTCATGTAAGGTTCCCGGGCGGGCCCTCGAAGGCTGGTCGGGCCACTTACATGGATATCGGCCGTACCCCCCCTGACGGCGGCCCTGCTCATGGCAACAGTAAATATTGGCACATAAACGTTATGTAATGTAAATAAGTATACTGTGGTGTATGGTATGTCACTGTTGCAATGTATGAAAGCAAAATACAACCTGAGATGACATGTGGGGTACAGGATGCAGAAATGGAAAGAGTGTACGGTGAGATTAACAAAAATATTACAGACCAAGAAAAGGGGAAAGAATCAAAAAATAATATTGTATAAGCTTTTTAAAATGATGTCACGGCGAATGTGTGCCGCAATCAAAACTAAAGGCAGTCCAACAAAACATTAGAGTTGTGTGACTTTTTGTTTTGCCCAGGCAGTGTATATAGACGAGTATATAGAATAAGCTGCAAATGTCTCCAGCGTGATATGGAGGAAGTGTGGCATGTAAATGATCCATTTCATGTTTTTATGCTTTCCAGATTTGTTCACGGTCGGTCATTTAAACAAAGATTACTTGTTCCAGGAGTTTCTCCAAATAATGACGAGAGAAAAGCAGAATCCACAGGTAGGGCTCCTTGGAATTGAATGAAAAAACAAATGTGATGGTGAGCAGGGAACTCGGGGCAAGTACTCCGGGATCTTCCAGGTTCATACTTCACAGGAGAGTGGGAGGAAGGGATGTTCCCTGCTGTCAGTTCCCAACTAGGGACTTTTTTTGTTGTTTTGTTTTCATTCGTCTGTTCCTTTTTTTTGTTCTAGCATTAAAAACGCCTTTTGTGTTACTTGTAATAGAAATCAAATGTTCGTGTCATTATACCTGGGAGAAATCATAGAATAAAATACAGTTTTTATCAATGGTAACAGTTTGGGGTCTGCTTATAAATGTTGTCACGAGTCATATCCTGTATCCAGCTCCAGCAGGCGTTTGCAAATATCGCTGCAGCCATTAAATCTTTCCATGATTCTGCTGAGTACCCGTCAGCCCAGCTGAAGCTGTCTGCTGCCGTCCTGGGAAATATCACCATCCTGCTGTGCAGAGCCGGGAGAATGGAGGAAGTTTGGTGAGATTGCTCTGCCAGTGTTTTGTCTAAATCACATCTGCATGACTTGTATTGATGGGTAATATGGGATGCAAGGAATGTGATAGCCGGATCTGAATGTTGGGAAAGGACCAGTCAGTCCATTGGGTCTCTTTCCAACATGCACATCCACTAGTCCTGCTGTGTCTAGTTTAGTATAAACAAAGTGAAGCTCCATGTGTGGAAGTCATAGACTGACTGGTGGGGTATATGCCTATATACAGGAGTTTGAATAATAGGAAAAGAAAAGTTGTTACAGCAGCCGATGATGAATTGTATACACAGGAACTGAATGTGTTGTGTCTTCTTTACCTTGATTCTTTGCCGCCTTTATTGCAGGTCGTCACTGAAGTCCTTCAAGTCCCAAAATTTGGTTCCTGGGTGAGTTCTCTTCGTTGGGAATATATGATGTCCGTTCTGTAGGAGTGTGCTGGGACTTGTAGTTGCACACCTACTGGAAATTCTTGAGTTGACAACTCCTAATTGTGTCTTGGAGGGAGCTCTGATTATTCGGCAGTTAATAGATGGCAGATGGTCTACTCATGGACTCCAATTAGATGTTCTCCTTCATTCGTTGACCAGAAGAAATGTAGTTATGATGCTTGCACTGTAGTTTGAATGGGTTATATGTTATGGTATCTCCACACAAGGGCATAGACGGTATTCATATTATTTATATTTGAGGAGTTGTAACCTAAGGGGAAATGTATGAATTCTGGACGGGAAGATGTGTTTAGATCCACACTAGTGCTTGCCTCTTATGTTTATATACAGTTTATATTAGCTCCTCCTCCTGATCAGTTTAACCTAGGGATGCACCGATATATCAGCCACCGAAACATATCGGCCGAAAATGGCACTTTTTGCTAAATGCCGAAAGTGCCATTTTCCTGCCGATCGGCGCATCCAAGGTTTCTTTCCTCCCCGCTGGGCGCTGCTCTTTGTCCCAGCAGGACAAAGTTTTATTGAATCCTGCAGTGCGGACCTGATCTCTTACCCTGTGGACTTTGTTTTCCCGGGGGAGCATGGATCCACCACTGGCACCCAACAGGCAGGAACCGGAACCATTGGGGAGGTTGGGAATGACGACTTGTTGCTTATTGAAGAAATACTTTTACTGGGCGGGTTTTCTAGTACTGACTGGAAACTGTTGCGCTTCTTCCAGGGCACATGTGATTGATGAGCTCATGGACGGTGCTAAAGCCTCAGGCAGCACAGGTGCGGCCGTTGACCTTGTGCAGATGGCCGTCAGCTATAGCTTGCCGAACACAGCCAAGCTTGCCCAGAAGGTGCTGGATGAGTTCACCCTCACTGAAGAGCAACGGTAAGAACTGGGTTTGGTGGATATGTAAGAGTCTCTTGAATTCAGCACTTCAGTCCATGGTGCATCAGGTTTGACCCACCACATCCTCAGTACTTGTAGAGAAGACAGGACAATACTGTATAGAAATCTAGATTAGGTGGAACGTAGAGTGTCCAGTGTGTGCAGGTTAGAGAAGTCCTGGTAATGAAAGATGATTGCTGATTCGTTCCTGAGGCCTATTTGTATTTCGTGCTGTTCACCTTCCTTCGAACACGAAAGGAAGCTTCATCTGCTGCTGCCCAATGAGCTGCGACCGTGAAATCCCTGGCCTGCAACTGCACATAAGCAAAGGGACGAGCTGCAGTGACATCATTGACTTTGGAAGGCCACATGGCTATATTTGGTCAATGACATTTACTTAATATAGTCATATGGCCATGTAAGGTCAGTGATGTCAGCACAAGAATCCCGCCCCTTTCTTTATGTTGAGCTTCTGGGTGCTAAATGCCCAGGCCTGCAGCTGATTGGCCGGGTGGCCCCATTTTGATTTTGGGGTTCTAATATGGACCAGGTTTGGTCTGAGCTCATACTCACCTGCCAATGAAGGAACCTGATGCAGCTTCCTGTGATGGTGTGGCAACGATGCTGCTCTGCTCCTGAATTCAGAGCTGAGTTGTCAGTCTCATGTAGGCTGTGCCTGGTTGCACTACGGTGAGATGAGAAGATGTTGCAGGGGGCATGGCTATCAGTACTGTCACTGCTGATTCACAAGCTTCTAGCTTCTCAGTCCGCACCTGGTCACACCTAGTCCTGCTCACTGCTATCTGGATTGAAAGCACTGCCTTGTTGCAGAAACCCTCTGACTGTGAGCTGCAGTGTCTGGGAGGGTTAGCGTGAGAGACCCAAATAAAGGAGGGATCTGGATCAATCAGGAGGTAAACATAGATTTATTGTTTATTGTATGGCACTCGTACATCACATAGTAACTGAATTTTGTACGTCTTTTAGACGGTCAACTGTAATAAAAGCCGGTGATCTGCAGTTAAGGGGTTCTTTCTCTGACAGGGAGGCAGAGCTAATACCCCTGCAGTATAATTACTGCAGCCTTGTCACCCTGTACAGCTGCTGTAGCTGGAATGTGCAGTAGGTTGAGGAGGAGGAGGAGGGTGGTCAGCGATGTCACTGCTGGTCCCCCTCCCTCCCCACCACCCCACCACTGGCGGTCAGTGACAGAGCACACCTTGCTCCACCAACAAAGGTTTTGACTGACAGCATAGCGCTGCGGTGAAGAAGCTGGTGTAGCTCTGTGGGGCATCGGTAGGACATGACATATTATTATACAGGATTTATATAGCGCCAATAGTTTGCACAGCGCTTTACAATATAAAGGACATGGGGCCTTTAAAAAAGAAAACTAAAGCAGCCACCACATCTAAGGACTGGTAAGCTGCAGTATATGACATATATTTATGTTTGGGGTGTGAATACACTTTAACATACATTAGCAGTTTGTAGCATTGACAAAGGTTTCTCTCTAAAGGTGCCCATACACTGCTCGATTCTCGTACGAGAATCGAGCAGTGTGAACGGAGACGTGCGACCGTTTCTACTGTACGGTCGCACGTCTTCCGTCGAACCAGCATGCTAGAAAACCAGCCGGGAATCGTACGATTCTCGGCTGGTTAGAACGGTGCTCGGAAGACAAATGGCGAACGGGCCGGTGTGCGCACGCGCACACTGCCCGTTCAGCATTGCGGTCATCATTGCGATGATCGAGAGTGCGATCTGCCCGTCCAAGATGGGCAGATCGTACGTTTTTTTAATCCCTGTACAACCATCGCAAGACTAAAGTCTTGCGATGGTTGTAGAGTGTATGGCCACCTTTACTGAGCTGTGTGAGGTTACCTTAGCCAATCGGAATACATGTCTGAACGGCAGACTAGCAAAGTCTCTGAAGTGAAGGGATCTGTAAAAAGATGACTAAAGCCGTGCATTTGTTTTTTCTTTTCCTTCCTTTAGTATAACCCTACAAGACCTGACATCCAGCGACAGCAGCAGCAGCAGCAGTAGTAGTAGTAGTGGCAGCAGCAGTGACATTGAAGAGGCATGAGGTGACCTGCAAACACCATCGTCTGAATCCACTTGGCCTTCAATCTCATGTCATCGATGAAGACGGCCGAGCCCATGTGGAAATTTACACTTTATTTTTTACATTTATTTTTTGTTCACTTTGTGCAAATATTAAATTATGAAAATTAAAAGTTTCTTCCCCGTTTGTGAAATATTTACCATTGATAGAACTTCCTCCTGGGAGGATAGATACTGAGGCCCCATTCACAAGTTATCGTCACCAAATCGTTTATAATAAACATTTAATTAGCATGTTGATGGGGTGGGAAAGGAACCCCTTGCTGTCCTCTAGCAGTGGACGGTGCTGATGGACTATTTGTCACTCTGCAGGCCATGTCACACGAGTGCTGCCAGTGACAGAATTGGCAAGAGTCCGCTCACATTCACCTATGATGTCACTCTCTCCGACTGGGCCAGCGATGTCCCTTCCCAAATAGTGGTCAAGATTCTGCAGCGTTCTGGCTGCCAAGTGATTGACATACTTTAGGTAAAATGGTGGCGTAGTTTAGTGATTTGCTTCCAGCGGTCTTACCAGTTGTGGAATCTCCACATAAGCGCCCCCGAAAATGCTGGAGAAGCCCCCGTGTGTTCTGGTGGCTGAAACCCAATTGCAAAGCACACAATTTTATACATGTGCTCCATTATCTGTATGGGGTTCTGGGGGAATATTTGGTTTGAAATGGCTAAGTGTTGTCATTGGTGGAAACCTTACTGTGTTCTCTGCTACATTTGGCCAGTTTAGAGGTGTGAGCAGAACTCCAGGCATACACTGCCTGGCCAAAAAAAGTCACCATCTGGATCTTGGGAAGTGTTATGATCTGGGTTTGTTTCGGTTGGTCAGGTCTAGGGGTTCAGCAATGTTATGTGCCAAAAAAATGGTCAGCGCCCACTGAATATACGGAATGATCAGGTTTTTTTTCCATCAATGGATTTTTCTTCCCTGATTGTATATTCCAAGAGGACAATGCCAGGATTCTTCGGGCTTGTGAAAGAATGGTTCAGGGAGCGTGATGCATCATTTTTCACAGCATTTCAGACCTAATCCCCACTGAGAATCTTTAGGATGTGCTGGAGAAGACTTTACGCAATTCCTGAGGTGGGATTGGTGCTCCAAGCTTTTTTTTTTTTTTAAGTTGATCTGAACTCAAAAAAGTGAAGATTTGCTACCATATAGGGAACATTTAGGAATGTAAATTGTGTTAATGTTGCTGGAACGTAAGTACCTCATTTTTGTTTATCTTCACGCTTATACTGGAGTGCCCAAAGTCTTTTTATTGAAGAAATACGACATATCACAAAGATGTGACAACCGTTTCGGGGTCACACAGGATCCCCTTCCCCAGGCTATGGGGAAGGGGCTCTGTGTATTTCTTCAATAAATAAGAGACTATCTTCACGCTTATATTGGCGTGCCGGTGTCCCTGCTTTTACTGTTGCATGGCGGTCGCCATCCATCGATCACCGCAGCACCCGTCTGATTTGCTTTGGAGACAAGCGGTCAGGCGTGCGATGGGTTCATGGATCTAGTCATTTATGTTTGGGTCACAGCACGGTCAATTTCCTCTTCCTGAGACTTACCTTCACCACATTGTCTGTCTGAGCTCATGGAAGAAGACTTCTAGTTTTGGGGAAACGCGTGACCGTCACCTCCTTTTCCCCATAATGCAATGCTCGGGGCCTTAAAACGTACAGTATGTCTCGGGGTTAGGCAACCTCGGCTGTGGTCAGACTACAAATTCCAGTGACTGTCAGTGACAGTGACTTGCAATGCCTCATAGGACATGCAGTTACACAGGCGCTGGAGTGCCGATGTTGCCTACTCCCAGTTACTATTTGCCAGGCTCGATCACATGGGGGCAGGGAAGGCGGCCAATAATACCCCTCGCACAGACCAACACAGAGATTGTACCTGGTTAGGTTTCACTTTAATTCAGGGAGTGTTCAGCCTCTACATAGGCCAGCCAGTGTTTCTGCTATTACAGATGACTGATAATGGAAGGCATTTTATAGAGAGGCAAAGTGCACACAAACTGTATGGGCATGGTTGTCTTAAAGAGACCCTGTCACCAACTTAAACAAATGCAGGTAATAGCACAGGGAAGTCAAATCGTTGATATGCTTACTTGCAGCATTTTCTTTTTTTAAATGATTTCTGAAGCAACTGGGGAAGGAGTGACAGCTCTGTGCCTGTTGGGCTGCTGACAATCACATCCAAGATGGCGGCACGCAACAGAAATTTCAGTGCTTTTGGATGTTGTTTCTAGCGGATACTGGACATCCACTAGCAAGGAAATGAGGTCGGTTCTATCTGACTCCATACATTCAACACAGGAAACACAAAAAGGTGAGTGTGATTGTTTTATTCGGATGTCCCAGCTGGCAGAATTGAAAGGGGTAAATGACAATTTGGTTGGATCAGTAAAACCTGAAAACATAAAAACGCAGGGCAGAGGGAAGCATGTCAGAAGGTGCAGGCATTGTGCAGGAAGGCCACAGAGTCCTGTCATCTGGAGTGAGAAGGGTTAATAGAATACAAGAAAACTTATCACTGTGATGATTTACAGGAAACCAAACAATCAGAACCTAAAAGTGAACCTTGTGTATGCTTAGTGGAGCCGCCATCTTGTGCGTTTACAGTACACGTCACAAACAGCCATGAAGCAACTGGTGATGAGAATGTAGTTTGTTCGCCAGGAATCAGGATATAAGAAGGGATGAATCTTCTTCCTGGTGACGGTGTCTGTCCTCATGAACACAGCAGCTAGGGGAACGTAGAATACACCGGGAATCTTCTCCAATGAAATATATTCATTCTGCTAATTATTTAGCAGAGAAAATTGTGCATTGGAAATATGCACCAAAAAAAAAAAGGTGCAGAAGGTGCCCAGTTTACAGCCCGCACCCATTGGCTGTGTTCTCGGGCACAGTAATGAGACTACATCTGCCCCCCTCTGCATAGGAGGGGGGCACTGAACACCTCAAATCAGGTACAGAACGCACAACTTTCAGATGAAGCCGGCCACTCACAGGCTGACACGACCAATTAATTGCTTTGAGCACGGTTCTAGAATGGGTACGTTGGCCCACATCATAAGAAGTGCCAGACTTGCATGCTGCTTGCCAAGTTTAAAATGCCATGCCCGATGCCGACAAAAAACCTTATGGGTGCATAGTGAACTCGGCACTGCACCCTGAGGGCATTTAGGATATGCAGATGGTTTGCTGCCCATCAGTGACAAGCAGAAGGTGAACTCCAGCTATAAAGATTTCTGTATACTTGCACTGCTTCAACGTGGCCCAATATAATCATCATTTATACCTGGTAGGGCCACAGGTACCTGTTATACACTGTAGCAGCAGCAGCAGCTACTACAGTGCTTTACAGCGATCTTCCAGGCCCTATATGCCACTGTGACATCACGGCACCGTCCCTCATCCAATCAGAGAACACCTACTATCCCCTGATAAAAGTACTAGGCGTTTTCTGAATGGCCGATGTGCTGAGCGAGAATCCCCCTGTGCTTTCACAGCGGAGGGAAAGTCGCTCAGCACAGCGGCTATTCCTGGACCCAGATCGCTGTAAAGCATTGTAGTATTGTACAGGGTCCCCTGTGGCCCTTCCAGGTATAAAATATCTATACTTAGACTGGGCCACTGTAAGTATACATAAATCTTTATAGCTGGAGTTCAGCTTTAAAAGGTCAGGCTCTCCTAATGAATATTGCAGTAATGGATAGATGCTGCCAGGTGGGCTTCCTATACCCCTTGTGCACTCTGGTAGTGGAATCTGCACACTTGCATTTCTAGGACTGGCTACCAGCAAGTACAAGGGGGCCCCGTCTACCGGCTACATTTTCATTCTGCTGTCCCAGAAGACAGACTTTTAGGGCAGGAGCGATAACCAAAAATTTAACAGGGAAATTCCCAATATTTAAAAGAAAAAGTCATGCCACTAAACTTAATCTTTTTAGATCTGAAATATCTCCGATTTATTGGGCTGACCCCTTAAATATTGCTCCGCACTGGTCACTATATGCAAAATGGCCGCCCCAGCTGCATCTCAGCATCCGGCACTCTATAAATGAAAGTTTTTCTCTGTGTGACAAAAAGGGGTTTTCGGATTCAACACTGCAACAATTCTGACTTCATTTAATCTTCCCTTTCCATCATTGTACTTGTGTGGTGCCCAAGCCGACTGCGCTGGCGTACGCCGACAGGATACTTATGACCTGCTTGGTTTCCAGGGTCAGACGGGTCTCATTCAACCAGTCATGAGCCACCCTTCTAGACTCTCCTCTCAGCTGATTGACAAACTTAGCGGCCAGCTCTAACTCGCCATGCTCGATGCAATAGGAGGCGTAAGAGAGCAGTTTGAACGTGTCCAGATCCTCGGAGGTCAGCTCGCTTGGGGGTTTTACCTGCTTAGGTTCAAATACGAGAAGAGACTGCAGGTAGGAGAGGAAGTATTGGTACAGACTGTTTCTGGTTTCATCAATGAGGGCCACCTGGCGGGCTAGGTTACGGACGGTATAAAAGCGTGCTCGGAGGGCCTCCTCGCTGTACACGCCGCGGTGAAGGGACTCTTGAGGCAGCGCAGAGGTCAGGGCTTCTGTGAATTCATTATTGGAGCAGCTGGCTTTGATCCCCTGTACTGCACTCTCCAATGGCTCGGTGGGGCTTTCGCCAGACGCTGTTCTCAGCGCAAACTGTAAAGCTTCAATGGATAACCAGAGGTGATGGGCCTTTCTGGCCTCCTCTTCAGCTACGGCGTGCCCTGGGGAAGATTAATATACAGAAAAAGTTCATCAAACCCATCATACGTCACAGCAAAACAGACACACTTCATTTTCCAAAATGCGGAGAGAACAGGCTCATTGGTTTAAACGTGTTCCTATGACACACCCGTTGTTTTGAATTCCAACATGCACACTAAAACGTGTAGCTGTAAAGGAGGCCAAAGGGACTCACCTTCCACAGCCTGCTCAATGCCCTTCAGCCTGGCGTAGGCCGTGTTGATATCCAGAGTGAATCCATCCAGCTGTTCCTGAGTAAGACGCCTGAACTGCATTTCTTGGTCAGACAGCTTCTCCGACAGGCTCTGCAGATGAAGAACACACACCGTCACTCCTGCTCCATAGAAACATTTACCTTCATTTCTGAAGGCTGTCTTGTGATCTACAATTGGCGGGATACATCTTCGCACAGGCCCATTGATTTAAAAGGGCAAATCACCCGATTTCCACATGCGGTGAGAGTTTTAGGAGATCTAAAGACCAACCTGCTGGAACTCTGCCTTCAGCTCTTGTTCCTGTACACCGAGGACGTCCCTCAGATGATCTGTGTGTGCGGCCGCTTGTCTGCGTAGCTGTGTTCTCATCTCCACCTCCATCACATCCCTCACCTCCTCTACCTGGAACAACACACCAAGTTACACAGAGAACTTTATGTCTTATAACAGTCCCTGAACAGTCAGCATTGTTTACATGAGTTATACTTACATGGAGAATTCACTTTGCCAGGTCATGAAATAAAAACACTTCTAGTATAAAAGTCTATGTTCTAGAGTCGCCTGAATGCTGGTACATAACAGCCGTCGCTGGCTATAAACAATGTGAACATTTCACGGATCGGAGTGAGCAGGAAATGCCGTATATAAACGGTGACCCGCATCCAAGAAGTTACCACAGCCGGACAGCAAGTGGTTACCTGGTGATCTTGCCATGCAGATACTTGTTCAGACACTTCCTGTTATGGGGTGACAAGGCTCTGTCCCTCAAATGTGCTCCTGTGCCGTCACCAGGGCTTTTAATGGAGACAAGTTGCCTTTTGTTTTTTTATTACAAAAGGCATGGCCCACTGTGCTTACCATCAGCAAACCTGCCCTAACAAATGACAAGCAGCCACCATTGCCGTACATTTAGAAAGGAAGTGGCTGCAGGAGATGAGCAAGACATGTAACAAAAGGATATACAAACATTTTTTTTTTTAAAACAACATTGGAGGGAATTTATCAAAACTGGAGCAGACAAAATCTGGAGCAGCTGTGCGTGGCAACCAATCAGCTTCTCTCTTTCATTTTCAAATCTTACCTGAACAAACTGAAGAGAGAAGCTGATTGGTTGCCATGGGCATCTGCTCCAGTTTTGACAAATTCCCCTCACTGTGTTTAAAAAATGACAGCATGGGCTGTGCTGCAAATGTATTTTATATAGTGTAACAAATGTACGCAGTGCGTTACATACCATTAACACGAGTAACTGCCTTCAAGGAGCTTACAATCTGAGGTCCCCATCTCCCATGCATACATACAAGGGCCAATTAAGACAGGAGCCAGATAACCTACCAGCATGTCTTTAGCATGTGGAAAGAAACCCACTCAGGCACAGGGAGAACATGCAAACCCCTGCCCAAGACTTGTAACAAGGACCCCATTGTGCTAACCACTAAGCCACTGTGCAGCCTAGAATGCTCTCCCAGTAGGGAAACCACCTACCAGAACAGCTAAACATGCAACATAATGACAAAATGTGGATGTGTATACCAAGCGGTCCAGCTTAGTACAAACTCTCAAACCCAGTGGCTGCCGAATGCTCCCTTACTGTTGGTGTGAACAAGTCCATACCCACAATAGATGCAATACTGGCGTGTGCACTATGGCGCAAATGGCTAATCACAGATGTCATACTCTTAATGACAATAGATAAGGATGAAAGGAACGTCTGCTGTACCTTCTTGTCTTGCTCCAGTTGGATCTCGGTGCGGTAATGCTCCAGGGCTTTGGTCACTGCAGACTCCAGGGCTTGCTTATCCTCCAGCTTCTGCTTCTCTATAGCTACCTCGATGTGCTGCTTCTCCCTCACCCTGAACTCCGCTAGCTGCTTGTGTAACTGGTCGATGCGCCGGTGGGCATGGGCGATGAGAGAGTTCAGGTCCTCGGTGCCGAGTTTTCCAGCTGCACAGGACACACATACAAAACCACATCAGATCAGGTATAGGCCTATCGCCTCTACAATGTTCCTACAGTGTTGGCTTACCAACAAGCCCAGGTGAGGGACACTGCGGCCACTTCTACATAATGATCTTGCATACACATGGGGATCAAATAAATTCAAGGAAATCAGTCACAAAGTACCCATGTCATAGGATCTGAAGGACAGCAACTTATGTGTCCAAGCAAAGATAAGCCTACCAATGTAGACCTACAAGCTGGACAATGGCAACCTTCTATCAAAGCCAAACCCCATGTGTGTTTTGCTTCACGATAGGTCTCTTTTAAAGAGAACCTGCAATGACTGGATGCCAGCCTGACCCCACAGGTCTACTGCTTCAAGACAAGTCCCTATTTAGGAGAACCTGTAATGACTTGAGATGCACCATAAAAGGTAGAAACACCCAAAGAAGACTGACCATCTGTTAAGAAAATATACAGTCTCAAGGTACAACTGCACAACTGTGTTGCACCATGGTCTTCAAGAACCATTTTTGGTGAAGACTTTAGTCCAAGTCGGTCTTAGACCAGGGGTGGACAATATGCAATATATGTGCATTCTAGGAGTCAATAGGAATTGTCTTTTAGGAGCCAGGTCTATTGTCAACATCTACAGAAAACCTCAAACATTAGGTGCCAAGTTTAATTTATAAGGAGCGATGGCTACCTGTCTCCTGGGATTCGTCCATCCCTGCCTTAGACCTTAGTCGGCTACTTACTGCCAACTAAGACATTGGCAAGGCATCGGGAATGCGGCTCTATCCTATGATCACCAAACCTCTCACACAAAAAGAAAAAGTACAGACTGAGTGTTCAGGGTTGACATCCTACAAAAGCCAAGGAGCGTATATGACAATGAGCGATTCTTCCAATACACTGCACAGTATTAGTACAAGATTTATGGAACATGGATACAAATAAGTATCCAGCCAATGATTAATTATTGATTGTATTAATCGAACTTAATAATCGGCTAACTAATCGATTTTGAAAATAATCGTTAGCTGCAGCTCTACTTGTAGCCATGGTGCAGTCTATGCAAGCCAAGAGCGGGCAAGAGTGTCATAGCAGCCAGGTAGCCAGAAAATACAGTTCTTGGCCAAGTTTTTAACAAATATTTTTCTACAGTGGTTAGTCAGAGCACATGTTTCCTGTCACATGATCTTACTAAGTAGTAAATGCGATTAGTGGATGTGCCCGATTCTGACTTTGTATCGGCCTCTTCTCTTGTACACAAGCACTCAGGAGGGGCAGCACTAGGAGCCAATTCTGCAGTACACGTTACATTAGAGACAGCAAAGCGAGCAAACAATCATAACCGGCTGCTCCATCACTGTCCAATCCCAGGCTGTGGGCAGGGAGGTGACCAAGCTGCATTGCCTAACCAAAGTAGTGAAAAGCCTGGTCGCAAACCTGGCTGTGCCGTCTTGGGGGGAAGCTGTGTATATGGCAGAGATACATTTACAGGTAAAATCACTTGGAATAGACTCGGTAAAACTCGTCTATTCCAACCGTGTATTTAAAGGTTTGCCTGGAGTTGTGCTTAGAAATAGTATAATTTAGGCATCCTGCCTTGTAATACAATTTTTTAAACCTGGTTATGCTAAAAAAGAAAGAAGAAAAGAATAAACATATTAAATTGTGATATCAGTTCAGTATAAGGGCTAGTTCACACCAGATGGAGTCCGCTCAGTTTGGATGCTGCAGCCAAAATACATCACAATGCTTTCCTATGGGATTTCTGGGGCTCCGTTCCGATGCGGTCAGAAAAAAAATACTGCTTGCCCTATTAACCAGTTGACATCCGCGGTGTTAAACCCCCTTCCCATCCAGGCCATTTTTCAGTATTCAGCGCTGCGGTACTTTGACTGACATTTATTCCGTCATGCAGCGCTGTACTGAAATGAATTTTATACCCTTTTTTGGGGACAGATAGAGCTTTCTTTTGGTGGTATTTATTCACCACTGGGGGTTTTATTTTTTTACTATATTAAGGAAAAATTACCGAAATTTAAAAAAAAAAAAAACAGTTTCCCCTATATTAAA
>NW_017307456.1:162834-225529 GCF_000935625.1 Nanorana parkeri | reverse complement strand
GCCGCGAACGAGCACATATAGGCGATCGGCGGGCTATGGACCCGCCGATCGCCTATATGTGAAATACCCGGTAACGGGTGTGTGCATTTAGCGGGTCTTTTCTGCCCGTGCGTGCCCGCCAGGGCACGCACGGGCAGTGCCGTCCGTCCGTTTTTTTACTACGGGCGGACGGCAAGAGGTTAAAGCTACATCAGATCAGACCGTAAGGCATCAAAAATACATGCAAATGCACTGGAACGCACCTGAAATCCCATTTTAAGCAACAACAAAAAAGAAAAAAAAACAAAAAACTGCATCAATCGCAGTAAAAATCGCAGTATAATCACGGTAAAACGCATCGCATTGCAGCTGTGCAGACGCACGCAGTTCTGGTGTGAACTAGTCTTAATGCTCACAAAGTGCTGCGAGTCTGTACAACTTACCATCTTCATATAGGCTCAGTGATGCGGCTAAGCAGGGAGGTAGCAACCTGCCAATGCACACTTAAGCTGGCCATACATTGGTCAAAGTATGACCAGTGTTACCCCCGCTGGGCACCCCTATTTGACAAAAGTAGATTGTCCAACTTGTCTTTTGATGAAGGAGCTGCTTTGAAGTCTCAGGCCAACAGTGGCTGCAGTTACTGTTCTGATATACAACAGACCCAGCAGGGAGGATTTCCCCATTCCCCCAAGTGTATGGCCAGCCTTAGTTTACACAATGATAAGATGACTTACTCATCAGATAAGCTACAAAATTCCACGTGGGACACCGTAGGTAGGGGACTTGTGACAATGCAGGTGGCATACGGGTGAAGGTTATGACATGCAGTATGAGTGACAGACAGAGGGAGATATAGTGAGGGTGTTACAGACCGAAAGGAACAGGACTCACCTACATCGGAAATCTCTGAAAACAGAAAAAAGGAGGTTTAGAGGAAGTTAACACCAGTCTGCACAAGCTTATACACTAAACATCTCCACATGCAGATATACACATACCCCTCCCCACCCACAACTCGCAGAGCAGGGCCATGGCATACCTCCCAATTACTGCTTTACAACCTAAACCCAACCATCGCGCTATTGCCCAGCAATGTCTTACAAACCGTGACGCTCAAGTGTGCCAAGACAATTCCCATACGGTTTTTGTCTTCATACATTTTCCATTTTAAGTCAAATCAATGGAAAAACATCACATTTATGTGACTAGGCTGCCTAACACCACGCCAGGCCTGAAATTGTACCTGCTGCATTTGGCTTATCACATAGAATGGTATTGAGTTACCATGGGATGTGGTGCATTGGTGTGCCATTCAAAATGAATTAAAACTGAATGGCACCAAAGTGTACCAACGCACATAACGTGGCTTACCGCAATGCATTGGTGTGAAGGGGCCCTGCCGCACATCAGAGAGGGCCGACAGCTGCTACCAGGTAAGAAGGACTGGGTGAGAATATCAATGTGAATACTAAATGGTGCATTTCATATATATTTCCTCCTACACCAAGCCACAAGGAATGATGTCCACAGTGGGAGGTATGCCACAAGCCAAGCAAAGAGCGTAAAAGGTCAGTTTTCAATGAAATAGTTTTTTTGCAATGAAGTTTGATCAAGTATTAAACTGAGGAAAACACAGCTCAGGTCCTCAGGACACCCGCAGTTTTGCAGTGTTAAGATGGCCCCTAAAGAAGTATACTGCAGCATCTTAAATACTTATCAAAGTCCCGTGCAAGACCGTATGAAAGCATGAGAAACCGGATCTGCTGTCCAATTAGATTTCAGAAGGGGTTCACATAAGGTTTAGGGCACATTCACACCAGAGCAACCCTGCCCAGCACCGTCCTAACATATAGACAAGGCAATTAGGTCAGTTCACACCACTGCATTGTGGGATGTCTCAATAACGGTACTAGCATCGGTATTGGGGCCAATACAGGACATTTTCATGAGTACTTGTACTCCTAAAAATGCCCCAATACTAAAGGCTGATGCCCTGGAGAGCCCGGCACCCGCCTGCAGAGCCCTGGAGTGCTTTATAATCATGGATTGATGTGATCTGCAGTCGTCTATTGCTGAATCATGGATTGAGTTACAGTTCTTCATAATTATAAAGAAACTGCCCTAAAATCATTAGTCTGTATTGTTGGAGAAAAAATGTCACATGGTGCTTGTGTAATGTCACATGTCGTATTGGCAAGCACCTGAAGAACAATACTTGGCCTTGAAAAAATGGTATCGGGACATCCCTACTTTTTTTACACTCTACAATGCATCTCAATGCACTGGGGTGAATAGAACTGAATGAAATGTCAGTTAGTGACATTTCAATAAAGTTGGGGAAAAAAAAAAAAAACACTGCAATGCGCTGAAATTAGAGCTTTGCACCTCCTATCAGCACACACCAATGAGCATTCAATATGGCATGCTGCTGGTGTGAACGGACCCTTAGCGGTTATCCAGGTACAGAAAAGAAAGCTGGTTTAAAGCTGTGATCAAACTGAGGGGACACATGAAACACAAAGTGGAAACAGACCCAGAAAACCACCACACAGAGGAATCCTTATGAGATGTAGAACATTTAACCTAGAAAGCTACAGATATTACATAGAAGTGTGGTAAATGGGACAATTACTACACCACATACATTCCTGCAGAAATCAGGAGACAGTCAGCCCAATCTAGGAGCCCAAGGGCAAGGTAACGCCATAAATCAAGGCAAAAGAGCAATATCTCAAGACACTGCTCCCTGTTGGGGCATCCCCAAACAGTAGCTATGACTAGTCCCTATGGGGAAACACTCATCATTGCTCTTTGCGTGTATGTAATAGACCTACTAGGGATGCACAGATATCGGTTTTTCAATATCGAGTACCGATATTTTGTTTCCTGGTACTCGGTGATACCAAAATACCAATACCGGCATCCCGAAGTACCGTGGGCCCGGTTCATCAGGAAGCCATGACCACCCTGCTCGGCTTCCCGATAGCCTGGCAAGAACACTGGCTTCATGCTCCCTCACAACACTGCAAGGCCGCCCTGCTTCCTGATTATCCGGGAACCCGGCTCCATCGCGACACTGCTGGTCAGAGAGAATCCCTCTGACCAAAAGTTCCGGTATTGGGTTAAGTATTGGCAAATGCTCAGTATCGGCATTGATGCATATTTTTTACACGCGTAAAATTGACAAACTTTCCTCCTGCAGCTCCCGCTTGTGGTGGACGATGGTGGGGAAGATTACAGATCTGCCAACTGTAAATCTCTCACGTTGTGAGATGGTTCTCCAAAATGGCTCATGGATGGGCAGATGTCTCATTGACAGCAATGGGGGGGGGGGGCGCAATGGCCCCCACCCGGGCCCCCTCCACCGTGGCCTATTCCCCGGGCCATCTATAGCCCACCGTGGCCTCCTCCCCGGGCCATCTATAGCCCACCGTGGCCTCCTCCCCGGGCCATCTACAGCCCACCGTGGCCTCCTCCCCGGGCCATCTACAGCCCACCGTGGCCTATTCCCCGGGCCATCTATAGCCCACCGTGGCCTCCTCCCCGGGCCATCTATAGCCCACCGTGGCCTCCTCCCCGGGCCATCTACAGCCCACCGTGGCCTCCTCCCCGGGCCATCTACAGCCCACCGTGGCCTATTCCCCGGGCCATCTATAGCCCACCGTGGCCTCCTCCCCGGGCCATCTATAGCCCACCGTGGCCTCCTCCCCGGGCCATCTACAGCCCACCGTGGCCTCCTCCCCGGGCCATCTACAGCCCACCGTGGCCTATTCCCCGGGCCATCTATAGCCCACCGTGGCCTCCTCCCCGGGCCATCTATAGCCCACCGTGGCCTCCTCCCCGGGCCATCTACAGCCCACCGTGGCCTCCTCCCCGGGCCATCTACAGCCCACCGTGGCCTATTCCCCGGGCCATCTATAGCCCACCGTGGCCTCCTCCCCGGGCCATCTATAGCCCACCGTGGCCTCCTCCCCGGGCCATCTACAGCCCACCGTGGCCTCCTCCCCGGGCCATCTACAGCCCACCGTGGCCTATTCCCCGGGCCATCTATAGCCCACCGTGGCCTCCTCCCCGGGCCATCTATAGCCCACCGTGGCCTCCTCCCCGGGCCATCTACAGCCCACCGTGGCCTCCTCCCCGGGCCATCTACAGCCCACCGTGGCCTATTCCCCGGGCCATCTATAGCCCACCGTGGCCTCCTCCCCGGGCCATCTATAGCCCACCGTGGCCTCCTCCCCGGGCCATCTACAGCCCACCGTGGCCTCCTCCCCGGGCCATCTACAGCCCACCGTGGCCTATTCCCCGGGCCATCTATAGCCCACCGTGGCCTCCTCCCCGGGCCATCTATAGCCCACCGTGGCCTCCTCCCCGGGCCATCTACAGCCCACCGTGGCCTCCTCCCCGGGCCATCTACAGCCCACCGTGGCCTATTCCCCGGGCCATCTATAGCCCACCGTGGCCTCCTCCCCGGGCCATCTATAGCCCACCGTGGCCTCCTCCCCGGGCCATCTACAGCCCACCGTGGCCTCCTCCCCGGGCCATCTACAGCCCACCGTGGCCTATTCCCCGGGCCATCTATAGCCCACCGTGGCCTCCTCCCCGGGCCATCTATAGCCCACCGTGGCCTCCTCCCCGGGCCATCTACAGCCCACCGTGGCCTCCTCCCCGGGCCATCTACAGCCCACCGTGGCCTATTCCCCGGGCCATCTATAGCCCACCGTGGCCTCCTCCCCGGGCCATCTATAGCCCACCGTGGCCTCCTCCCCGGGCCATCTACAGCCCACCGTGGCCTCCTCCCCGGGCCATCTACAGCCCACCGTGGCCTATTCCCCGGGCCATCTATAGCCCACCGTGGCCTCCTCCCCGGGCCATCTATAGCCCACCGTGGCCTCCTCCCCGGGCCATCTACAGCCCACCGTGGCCTCCTCCCCGGGCCATCTACAGCCCACCGTGGCCTATTCCCCGGGCCATCTATAGCCCACCGTGGCCTCCTCCCCGGGCCATCTATAGCCCACCGTGGCCTCCTCCCCGGGCCATCTACAGCCCACCGTGGCCTCCTCCCCGGGCCATCTACAGCCCACCGTGGCCTATTCCCCGGGCCATCTATAGCCCACCGTGGCCTCCTCCCCGGGCCATCTATAGCCCACCGTGGCCTCCTCCCCGGGCCATCTACAGCCCACCGTGGCCTCCTCCCCGGGCCATCTACAGCCCACCGTGGCCTATTCCCCGGGCCATCTATAGCCCACCGTGGCCTCCTCCCCGGGCCATCTATAGCCCACCGTGGCCTCCTCCCCGGGCCATCTACAGCCCACCGTGGCCTCCTCCCCGGGCCATCTACAGCCCACCGTGGCCTATTCCCCGGGCCATCTATAGCCCACCGTGGCCTCCTCCCCGGGCCATCTATAGCCCACCGTGGCCTCCTCCCCGGGCCATCTACAGCCCACCGTGGCCTCCTCCCCGGGCCATCTACAGCCCACCGTGGCCTATTCCCCGGGCCATCTATAGCCCACCGTGGCCTCCTCCCCGGGCCATCTATAGCCCACCGTGGCCTCCTCCCCGGGCCATCTACAGCCCACCGTGGCCTCCTCCCCGGGCCATCTACAGCCCACCGTGGCCTATTCCCCGGGCCATCTATAGCCCACCGTGGCCTCCTCCCCGGGCCATCTATAGCCCACCGTGGCCTCCTCCCCGGGCCATCTACAGCCCACCGTGGCCTCCTCCCCGGGCCATCTACAGCCCACCGTGGCCTATTCCCCGGGCCATCTATAGCCCACCGTGGCCTCCTCCCCGGGCCATCTATAGCCCACCGTGGCCTCCTCCCCGGGCCATCTACAGCCCACCGTGGCCTCCTCCCCGGGCCATCTACAGCCCACCGTGGCCTATTCCCCGGGCCATCTATAGCCCACCGTGGCCTCCTCCCCGGGCCATCTATAGCCCACCGTGGCCTCCTCCCCGGGCCATCTACAGCCCACCGTGGCCTCCTCCCCGGGCCATCTACAGCCCACCGTGGCCTATTCCCCGGGCCATCTATAGCCCACCGTGGCCTCCTCCCCGGGCCATCTATAGCCCACCGTGGCCTCCTCCCCGGGCCATCTACAGCCCACCGTGGCCTCCTCCCCGGGCCATCTACAGCCCACCGTGGCCTATTCCCCGGGCCATCTATAGCCCACCGTGGCCTCCTCCCCGGGCCATCTATAGCCCACCGTGGCCTCCTCCCCGGGCCATCTACAGCCCACCGTGGCCTCCTCCCCGGGCCATCTACAGCCCACCGTGGCCTATTCCCCGGGCCATCTATAGCCCACCGTGGCCTCCTCCCCGGGCCATCTATAGCCCACCGTGGCCTCCTCCCCGGGCCATCTACAGCCCACCGTGGCCTCCTCCCCGGGCCATCTACAGCCCACCGTGGCCTATTCCCCGGGCCATCTATAGCCCACCGTGGCCTCCTCCCCGGGCCATCTATAGCCCACCGTGGCCTCCTCCCCGGGCCATCTACAGCCCACCGTGGCCTCCTCCCCGGGCCATCTACAGCCCACCGTGGCCTATTCCCCGGGCCATCTATAGCCCACCGTGGCCTCCTCCCCGGGCCATCTATAGCCCACCGTGGCCTCCTCCCCGGGCCATCTACAGCCCACCGTGGCCTCCTCCCCGGGCCATCTACAGCCCACCGTGGCCTATTCCCCGGGCCATCTATAGCCCACCGTGGCCTCCTCCCCGGGCCATCTATAGCCCACCGTGGCCTCCTCCCCGGGCCATCTACAGCCCACCGTGGCCTCCTCCCCGGGCCATCTACAGCCCACCGTGGCCTATTCCCCGGGCCATCTATAGCCCACCGTGGCCTCCTCCCCGGGCCATCTATAGCCCACCGTGGCCTCCTCCCCGGGCCATCTACAGCCCACCGTGGCCTCCTCCCCGGGCCATCTACAGCCCACCGTGGCCTATTCCCCGGGCCATCTATAGCCCACCGTGGCCTCCTCCCCGGGCCATCTATAGCCCACCGTGGCCTCCTCCCCGGGCCATCTACAGCCCACCGTGGCCTCCTCCCCGGGCCATCTACAGCCCACCGTGGCCTATTCCCCGGGCCATCTATAGCCCACCGTGGCCTCCTCCCCGGGCCATCTATAGCCCACCGTGGCCTCCTCCCCGGGCCATCTACAGCCCACCGTGGCCTCCTCCCCGGGCCATCTACAGCCCACCGTGGCCTATTCCCCGGGCCATCTATAGCCCACCGTGGCCTCCTCCCCGGGCCATCTATAGCCCACCGTGGCCTCCTCCCCGGGCCATCTACAGCCCACCGTGGCCTCCTCCCCGGGCCATCTACAGCCCACCGTGGCCTATTCCCCGGGCCATCTATAGCCCACCGTGGCCTCCTCCCCGGGCCATCTATAGCCCACCGTGGCCTCCTCCCCGGGCCATCTACAGCCCACCGTGGCCTCCTCCCCGGGCCATCTACAGCCCACCGTGGCCTATTCCCCGGGCCATCTATAGCCCACCGTGGCCTCCTCCCCGGGCCATCTATAGCCCACCGTGGCCTCCTCCCCGGGCCATCTACAGCCCACCGTGGCCTCCTCCCCGGGCCATCTACAGCCCACCGTGGCCTATTCCCCGGGCCATCTATAGCCCACCGTGGCCTCCTCCCCGGGCCATCTATAGCCCACCGTGGCCTCCTCCCCGGGCCATCTACAGCCCACCGTGGCCTCCTCCCCGGGCCATCTACAGCCCACCGTGGCCTATTCCCCGGGCCATCTATAGCCCACCGTGGCCTCCTCCCCGGGCCATCTATAGCCCACCGTGGCCTCCTCCCCGGGCCATCTACAGCCCACCGTGGCCTCCTCCCCGGGCCATCTACAGCCCACCGTGGCCTATTCCCCGGGCCATCTATAGCCCACCGTGGCCTCCTCCCCGGGCCATCTATAGCCCACCGTGGCCTCCTCCCCGGGCCATCTACAGCCCACCGTGGCCTCCTCCCCGGGCCATCTACAGCCCACCGTGGCCTATTCCCCGGGCCATCTATAGCCCACCGTGGCCTCCTCCCCGGGCCATCTATAGCCCACCGTGGCCTCCTCCCCGGGCCATCTACAGCCCACCGTGGCCTCCTCCCCGGGCCATCTACAGCCCACCGTGGCCTATTCCCCGGGCCATCTATAGCCCACCGTGGCCTCCTCCCCGGGCCATCTATAGCCCACCGTGGCCTCCTCCCCGGGCCATCTACAGCCCACCGTGGCCTCCTCCCCGGGCCATCTACAGCCCACCGTGGCCTCCTTCCCCGGGCCATCTACAGCCAACCGTGGCCTCCTTCCCCGGGCCATCTACAGCCAACCGTGGCCTCCTTCCCCGGGCCATCCAGTGTGTGGATGAAATGTCAGTGCAATAAACACGATCGTTCCCATTTCTCAAAACAAAACGAATGGAAATCAATTTTTCCAACATATTCCCACTACCACTTTCTTGTACAAACATTTTATTGCTAGCACCACAGTACCCGGCTACCACTTTCAACTCAGATTATCCCCTCTGTGGCCCGCTTGTCTCCCAAGTGTGGTAAACATGTAATCATCAGTCGGAAATTCATCCCTGCTTATTCAACATAAAATCCACACAACTGTATGGCATGCAGTATACATAAACCCAACATCGGATGCCATCATGCATTGCAGCAAGGAAGCCATTACTCCACATGACATGCTGTTAAATGCAACAATAGCAAATTCTAGTAATAGCCGATTTCAGAGAAAAGACAAACATTTGCATATCGCGCAGTGGGAACGGGGCCTAAATAGGTTAACCCAACGTATAAGGAATATCTACCACCAAAGGATACACATGAGAAAATCTGACCCGTGTTATCTGCTCAGTCTTTGCTCCTTTTCATCACCTTTCACTTTAGTAGCCACAAACAATCTGAATCTACCGGAATCTACCTTATCTAGAATAAGGTTAGGCAACTGCGGCATTCCAGCTGTGGTGAAACTACCAATCCCCTCAGGCGTCTGCCCGTAGGAGTCGTGTCCCTCTGTTGCTGTTAAAGTCTTGCAATGCCTTGGGACTTGTAGTTTTCAAACAGCTGAAGTGCCGAGGTTGCCTAGCCCTGATCTAGACTGAGATCGGCTACTGATCTAGACTGATCGGCTCTTGATAAGCGGTTTCCTTACTAAGATAGTTTACTGCCACAGATGTTACCTACGAAAAGTAGAACTGTTCCTTCACTTAGACCTGGCATGCCTGACATGGCTCCTATTCTTATGTTAAATGTGTGCTTTTTTTTTTGGCACATATCAAACAACCGTTGAAGAGTTCTGTACCGTGATCCATTCTTACGAGACGGCCAGTCACCTAACCCATGCAGGAAAATGAGACTGTCTCGGGAAAGGACATTTGCCCCCCGACACCTTTCCGATCACCCCCCACCTTGGTCTGCACTGGCAAGGTGACAGTGCTTCTTTAATATTTTAACAGAAGCCTACTGATCTCATATTAATCTGATTTCAAGGAGGCAGAAGCTCTGCTGTTACTTGTGAGGATTCTATCCTTTCTGCTTTCCCCATACTCCTAAGTAGCTGGCAAACTTATGAACCTGGTAGTACTCACCCAAAAAACAGTTCTTTGGACCGTCATCAAGAAAGCTGCCTTTCTCAATGGAGTTTTGAGAAACTACTGCTACTGTCCACCCTCCGGGCCTGAGACTAGCCCAGGAACAGCTGAAGTAGAGCTGTCTGCACTTTTCTGCCTACGTCTAGCCGGGAATCTTTGAACTTAGGACAGTATATAGCAGGAGTGGGCCAACTCCAGCTAGGGTGAAACTACAAATCCCATGTTGCATTGCAAGACTGACGGTCACAGGCGTGACTTGAGGCATCATGTTATCTTTGTAGTTTCACCACAGCTGGCGTGCATTCCTTAGTGTAATGTGTGAGCAGAACATGAAGAACTCCAACCGCAGGACTAGAACTAGCTGTCTGGATTTTGTACAATCCAGATTAGGGGGCCAAGAAAGAGGACTCGAATATACAAGGTTTATAGGTCTACTAGTTATCAGATATGACAGGTTTGCTGTGAAATGTAATTCCAGGAAAAGTTAATAAACCTGGAAAAAAAAAAAAGTTACCCAAGACATAGTAACAACCCCCTGACCTCCTATTTAAAACACAATACATCCTCAAGCAATAGTAGCAAAATAAGGGAAAGAACTGAAGGTAGCTTTGTAATGGCCCTCGACATAGTGAACGTGGATCAGGACATGCTGATCGCTAGCAGACAAGTGATTGGAAAGCAGATACATTGTGGAAATAGGGGATTAAGGTGAGGAGGAGGCATGTGACTTTACATGCTTTCACTCAGGAAAATGATAGTCTATCACTTCAGCAAAGCTGTTCCAATGAAGTTAATGGATACTAAAAGAAAATAGGAATCACCAAGATAAAAAAAAATATATATATATATAAAAAATTAACTTGAGAAAACTGGAGAGACCAAACCTTCTGCATAGCTTCTTTTGGACACGCATGTCAAACAACAACACAACTAAAGCAGCTATGAGGAAGCCAAAAGTGCGATTTGTGATCAAGCTGCACGACCCATAGGAAGAGACACTTACTGAGGCCCTTCCAGCCAGTCTGCACCTCCGGGGTAACACTGTCCAGCTCTTTTTGGAAGTCTTCACGTGCCACAGCCACCAGTTCATTGTACTGAGCCACGATCTTTGCTTCTGACTGGGCTGCCTGTACCTGCAGTGAACACAGGGATACCATCAGCAATCACCATGAGAAGCTGCATCTTATGGCAAGCTCATGACTCATTCACCATTGAGACCAAGCAGTTTAAGTGTGCTTATTAGATGCACTTCTAGTTGCATTTTTTAAAACAGTGCAAACCTTTTAAAGTGTATGTTGCCCCAAGTACTCACATCGGATAATAAATATATTATATAATATATATTATCTATCTATCTCTATCTATCTATCTATCGATCGATAGATATATCTATATATATATCTAGGTAGATATATACATATATACACACACAAGCCTGTGGTTTTCATGCCATTTTTGTTAAATCTACTGTTTATTTGCTCTGAAATACCTGGTGATCCTGACAGTTCCCCTCAGTTCCCAATTCCATTCTGACCAAGCCAAGCACAGGAGCAGATCCATGCTGGGTTGGCCAGTTAGTGTGTCTGTTCTTTCTCCTTGGAGATACATGGCATGTCCGGCTCCGAGCTTTTGGACCTCAGCGCACACACAGACGGGGTACATGCTTCCCCACTATATGTGACATTGATGCAGTGTCAGGCTGCTTATTTACCCGCCACATTCCCTGCACAGCCCTCATGTGTGCTTGACAGCAGCTCCCACCTTCTGTAACACTGGACACACAAAGGAACGTACTTCCTCGCTGTATGTGGCATATGGCTTACATGAAAAAGAGGTATCAACACTAAAGGGAAACTTTGTTTTTGGTACCAAAACATATACTGCGGAGGGTGCAGAATATCATGGTAGAAAAGTAATTTGCACTCCCAATAAGAATTTCAGTCAATGTTCATTATTCACACTTTGTTTGCCTGAAGGGACCTATACGATTCCAAAGCGTCGCTATACGATGTGACAATTTTTTAGTGTGAATAAAGAACATTGACTGAAATTCTGATTGGAGTGCGAGTAACTGATCTACCACGTGATACTGATCTGCAGAGGCATCTGCTGTCATCTCAGCACCCACCCATTATCTTGGGTTATACCCGGTCAGTAGTGCGATGGGATCTACTTGAATTACTTTTGGGGTGCAGAATATCAACACAAGGTTTACCAGGCTTTAAAAAAAAAAAAGTCACTTTCCTAAAAAACTGCTGAAACATATACAAAGTACCTTATTAACAACATTGTCCAGGTCCACGATCATACGATGGAGGTTCTCTTCAGCTGAAATGATGTGCGGCTTCGCTCCATTCACGATGTTCTTTTTGGTATCATCAATAACACCCTTCATCCGTTCTAGCTCCTCCCTACATAAAGAAGAATTAAAAACACATTTAGACAACAGCAGGGGGAAAATGTCATGTGTGTCAATTATTGTGATAGTTAAAGCTTACCTCTAGGCAGATAAAAGATAAATTAATGCAGCTCGCTATTCATTAATACATCAATGAATGTATTATTCTCAATGCAAAAAATGCAAGTGCCTGAATTTGATTTGGTATCCATCTCTTGCAAACCCCCCCTTCCTGTACTTCCTGTACAGCAGAGATCAGAATAGAAAAGGGAGGGAGAGATGTGCAACAAGAAGCATGTGGATAGGAAGAAAAAGCAGAGTGACAGAGACAAGCTCATCAGTAAGCTGCTTCTCCTTTCACTTCAACTTATCAGGGTTCACCCCTTATTCCCCCAGTAATAAAGTGGCTAAGGGTAGAAACATGACCCATAACAAGCATGCAGCAAATTAGTGAGCATCACACAAGAGTCAGTAATTCTCATATCTACACCTGTCCTAGATCAGTGATGCATTATAGAGCTTATAAAGCAACAAAAAAACTATTATTTCCGGAAGTTTTGTCAACCAAAACAATGGTTGACAAAACTGGGTGCAGATTTTTGGATGGGCTCAAATGACAGCAAAAATATTCAGAATATGCAAGTGTATTTGAAGAGAGCGAAACATGAATACGAACTTTGCTTTGAGAAGAGAATCCGCTGCCTCATCCACAGCTTTGCTGCGCACCTTCAAGGCATCCTCCAAATCCCTCCACTGTAAGGACTTGTGTTCTGCAGGAACCTGTACGAGAACACAGACACGTTAGCATGGAAGTGAATGCAGCCAACACATTAAAAGAAGCAGAGCACCTAATGTACGGGGACTTCTGCTCACCTGAACGTCGTCCATGGCCTCTCGCAGTTTCTGGGCATGGAAGTTGACCGCTTGCACTGCAGCCTCTTGGGATGAGATGGTTTGGAGTGTGACCCGGGCAGTGTTACTCAGTGCTTCCTCCAAGACTGCAGCTATAGCTGTACAACAAGAGATAATCAAAGAGTGAAACAAGATACACGCACTATACAGTGAAGTCAAAGCTGCCGACCTGCAAACTTGTTCCATGTCAGGGATTCAAACAGAAGCCAAACTAGGATGACTGACCCACAGCTTCCAAGTCTATACTTCTCTCTCCCACCCTCATATATTTCTATTGGTCATTCAGTATGATAGGCTTCTGCTTTGTTTGCATTGAGCATTTTAAGTCTTTGTTGTATCCCGGTTTCTGTCAACCACTGGGGTATATTTTGAGTTAAGGTTTGTGGAAGTTGGAAGGTTTGTGAGGTCGAAAGAGGCAGTATCAGGAAGTGCAAAAGCAGTGCACAATCAATATAGGCCGGGAATGAAAGCTACCATTAGTGCATTTCCTTGGTGCATGCACTTCATTCAGGTCAGTCACTGTAAAATATGGACTACATAAGGAAGGAACCATTTGAAGCATTGTCTTGCTCCACAGCTAAGAGACTCATTGGAAAGCTGTCTGGACCTATTTAAAATGATCCACTCTGTACAGTAAATAGCATTAGAGGCTATGTGACTTACAGTCTATCTTCTCCCTCTCTTTCTTCTCTTGCTGGACAAGACGTGCAGCCACCTCCTCTGGAGGCCGTTCTTTCAGGTGGGGTTTATCCTCATGCTCACACTCCTTACAATGCTCAGCTTCTAAAGGGGATCAGAAAAAGAAAAATCAACATTAGTCTACTCGAGTTGCCATATAGATCTTTAAAAAAAAAAAAAAAGCTGAAGTTTAATCTGTTTATGTTTTACCTTCTCTGGTTTCTCTTTTCCTACCTCATCAGCATCCTAAAGACATTGCCAGATAAAAACTTTGTCTAAACAAGTAGCAAATCCAGTTATCATGTGATGCACAAGCCTCAAAATAATCAAAAATCTTCCCTTACCTTCCCTGACTGAGCCCAAATCCTTCATTTGTGTCTCACACACTCCCCCTCTCAGACACTGCAGCTCACAGTGGAGGGTTCCAGCAACAGAGAGTGCTATCAATTCAGAAATCAGTGGACAGGACTAGGTGTGGTCAGGCGCTGATTGACACATTACAGGCCTGTGAATCAGCAGGGACAACGCCGATAGCTATGCCCCCTGCAACATCTACTACTTACACCGGTGTGGTGCAAGAAGACACAGCCTACATGAGAGTAACAACTTTGCTCGGAAGTCAGTAGCAGTGCAGCAACATTGACGCACATCGCAGGAAGCTGCATAAGGTGGACTTCACTGGCAGGATCAAACAGGTATTTGTGGGACTTTTAGGGGAACTTTAGGTGCAGATTCACTTATAATTAGGTGCTGCAGCACATATCTCTTTTTAGATGGGAGGACATGGTTCTACTTAGAGAACCTGAGCCACTGACCTTCAGATCTAGAGCACTGATATTCCTAATACACAGCTCTCAAGGACAATTTGTTATGGAACAGATCCTTTCTTTAAAGGGCCTGTGCTTGCCACACACAGTGAAAGCCCCACAGCTGAGTGAGCTGTCACAAGGTCATTACAAGTAACGCATTGTTCAGGCACTTTCAAAGTTCTAGCACTAGATGGAGCAGGTAGATGTGCACTACCTGAGCTCCCATGGTGTTGTGGTTTATGCTCCGTTGCCTCTGGTGCCTTGGAGGTTTCCTCTTCATGCACAGCAGGAGCTGGGACTGAAATGGCATCACCGGCTGCAGAAATAATCTGTGCTGCGTGCGATGAAGCTTGCAAGAAAGAACAAAAATGAATACAAAGGTTCCACAGAAATAATGTTTTGCCTTTACATAGTGCTGACAAATTCTGCACTGCTTTGCAATGTACGAGCACTATTCACATCAGTCTCTGTCCCTAGAAGAGCTTACATCTAATGTCCCAAATGTAGAGATCAACACAGAGGCGATGGAGGCTAGGGAACATAAAATTGTAGGAAGAAAACTACACAAACACAGGCAGAGTATACAAAGTCCATGTAGATTGTGCTCCTAGTGGTTGCTGAGCCACTGACCAAATCAGGATCTCATTTCTCCTACTGGTGATCCCTCTAGTGATAACTAAAGATCTATATAGAGAAATCAGGACCTCCTTCCTCCTGCTGGTGATACCTCTAGTGATAAGTAAAGATCTATATAGTGGAATAAGGACCTCCTTCCTCCTGCTGGTGATACCTCTAGTGATAAGTAAAGATCTACATAGTGGAATAAGGACCTCCTTCCTCCTGCTGGTGATCTCTCTAGTGATAAGTAAAGATCTATATAGAGGAATCAGGACCTCCTCCCTCCTGCTGGTGGTCCCTCTAGTGATGCACCCCAGAATTCTACTCGCTTTCCCCACTGCCAGACACACTGCTCAAGCTGCAATCCTTTGAAATCAGCACCCCAAATCTATATCCCCGAAGTTCTGTCCAACACTGTGCCCCCAATATTGTACACCAACAGAAGTTTGAACAGTCCATTCATTTGCATATCCAAATTAGCTTGCATGGAACAAAAAAGTAAAACAAAAAACGAACAATTATATAAATTATCTGGGTAATAATCTGTAGTTATATAGATCATCTGATTGCAAGTTAGCACAGAGACATTATCCATGTAATATGGCAGCCCAGAGTCTATGGTCTGCTGATCATGGGATGTTCCTGGTTGCACAGATCTCTGGCTAGAATCTCACATGATCTCAGAGGCAGTGAGGGAATGATGAAACAAGAAGTAACATCTTCCTATAAGCTACGAGACTACTACAGTTCAGGAACTCCAGACAACAATTGACACAGGTAATGCAGGTTATGTGTTCCCACCCCTTGAACCTCTCCTACTTTGTCACGCAATAGATTTACCTTGTGCACTGGCTGCTGGTGGTGACTCTGTCTGTTTCTTAGGCTGCTTGGATTCTTTCATTACTTCAGAAACTGAGGAGATTTGTAAGGGCCCAGGCTTCCCCTGCTGAAAATGAAACAAACACACACACGATCTTTGAAGTACAAGTCATGCCATATTAAGTCCGTTTTTAGTAAAATGATGATCAAACCATCTCTTGGTGTACATACAGATGGGGAAAACATGAGCTGCTTCTGACTGTGAATGGAGCAGCAGAATGCTTCGTATTCTGTAAACCATTCACAATATATAAACTGTTATGTGAATGGACAAGAATAGGAGGAGAGGCAGAAGGTACGGCTTCAGTGCATGAGAGGCGCAAGTCTCCTGCCACAGCTCAGCAGGTATAACTATACTATTCAGCATGAATAATAAAATAGTAAAAACTAATAGAGGCCAGCGATCCCGGAGGTGGCATACCCCTAAATAACTATTTGTTACATAGCATCCATTTTTCCTGAAGTTCTTTTCTTCACTTTTATTTATTACGGCTATTTCCCTTTTATTTCACTTTTAGTCCTGTTTGTTTTACTTTTTCTTAATGTCTGTATCGTAACATCTTTTCTGTTAATATATCCTGCACGGTTTTTCTTTGCTTTCATGAAAATCAGATTTAAAATTGTTAACATGAGCGCCACAACCTAGTGCAATGACTCCGGTGGAGTGGGGCAGAAAATGATGAGATGTTAAACTCACCTGTGGGAAGGTGAGCACTCGATTCAATGAGGGGTCAATAGGAGAAGCGTGGTGATGTAGTTGGACAAAAGGCCGTATCCTTCCTTAGGGACGGTGACGTGGTGAATTGACTAACGGTGAGTTTTACAAATCTTTTTGTCATTTACTGCATCCGCGAAGTCTCATCATCCTTTTATCACTGTTACTTCCCCCTGGATCCACCACGTTACCATCCCAAAGGAAGAATACAGCCTTTCGTCCAACTACATCACCACACCACGATTTTCCTATTGACCCCTCATTGAAGCGAGTGCTCACCTTCCCACAGGTGAGTTTGACATCTCATCATTTCTGCCCCATTGCACCCGAGTCATTGCGCTAGGTTGTGGCGCTTCGGTCTTCTCTTTTGTTTTTCCAGTACACACGTCAGACACCCCGGTCCATATCCACTAGGAGCAGCAAACCAGCGCACAACACCTGTATTTCCCTTTCCTCCCAAGAGCGCTTGTGTGGATAAACTGCCTCAGTGGCACTCACAGCGTCCACTATCCAATCAGCCCTAGATGACGTTGATAGAGGTAGTGACTACATTAGTCTATTTGAAGCCCTGTCTGCACAGATCCATTGACCTGCATCCCCCCTGCACATTGGGGTTTTAGGATTAGGAGTGCATCTCCCTACTAATTGTGGTACAGAGGGAAGAGATTTGAACTTTGAGGTTACATCATTTAAATGTTCACTTTGTCCACCCAGCGCCATCTACTAGCACTGAGATTATTGTTCCCAGTCAATGGGTAACTCAACTGGCTGGTGCTCCAACCATTTCCTTGTCAAAAGAGATGAAAGAAAATATAATTCATAAAAGCCTTTGCTTTAACTCGAGCACAAATATCAAATGGATGCAACTTCAGCTCGGCCGAACTTCAAACAACATTCATGAGGTTGTGGATTTGGGGTTCTTGGGGTTTTCATGAGCTGTAAGCCATAATCATCACAATTATGACAAATCACGGCTTGAATTATCTTGCTTTGCATGTAATGAGTCTCTCTCATATCATTCCTGCACATACTGGTGTCTAGAAAGCATTATTGCTGAATGGTTTGCCCAGGTAAAGAATTTGCTACAGTGGTCTGTGGGAGCTTATTTACGGTTTACTAACAATATGCAAATATCTGAATGTCTACAGCTTGGCCACAGTTCTCCCCTAGTATACTGTGGGGGGGGGGGGGAATTTATCAAAACTGGAGCAGATTTGCATGGTAACCCGTTCAGCTTCTATCACTCATTTTCAAATCCAAACTGAAGAGAGAAGCTGATTGGTTGCCCTGGGCGTCTGCTCCAGTTTCTGTCTGCTCCAGTTTTGATCAAATTCCCCCCTGTGTATTTTTATGCTGTACTGTAATTGTGGATGATTTCCTAATTGTAGTATAGATCAAAATACTTCACATATTTCCCAAACAGCCATAGAAACAAGAAGAGTCACATTTGATAGTAAACCCTCTAGGTACAATGTTCTGATTTGGAAACCCCAGACATATCCAGGAATGATTTGACTTACCGGTTTCTTAGGCACTGGCAGGCTGTAGGGTGGAGGTCCTAGTGCAAGATCGAAAAGTTTGTCAGTGTAAGGTATGGACTTCCCAACATTTTCACGGAACTTTGGATCCCAGTGGGCGTAAAGTAGTGTGCCCCCAACTCCACCTCCGGCAAACAGCAGCCCTGCGCCGACAATTTTCACAGCTGAGGGTCTGTACAAGAATAGATAGAGGTGAGTAGCTAACATTCCACCGTGAGACAATTGTTTATAGTTAGCAATGTATTTAAAAGGGTCATTCCAGCTTCCCACCAAACATAGGAATGAGACACTGAAATTACCCCTACAAATATGCCCCCCCCCCACTAGTTATACCTTGGGGGAACTGCTGACCCCCCGCTGCAGCCCTTGTATGATCTGTACTGCAACCCGACACTCTAAAATAATGTTTGCAAATGGCGAGCACTCATTGGTCAGCACAGTCACCTGACCAATAAGAAATGCTGCTTGCTGAAACCACAGAAATAGCCATCCAAATAAGAGATGAGACCTCAACTTGTGTGTAAATTTCAGATTGAGCTAGTGAGCTTTGTTAACAGGCTTTTTTTTTTACAACAGATAAGAAGAGAGAGGAAGCGCAAGTGAAAGAAGCCTACAGCTCCACCTGCTGGCTGGTAGATTGTTTTTTTAAATAGTTCTGACTATAATAAAAAGACCCAGAAAAAGAACAATGTAGTCCTCATTCCAACTATTACTTATACAATGCTAGATGAAGCCATTAATGATACCCTGTAAGATTTTGCAGTTCGGATGCCAATTTAGCAATAAAAAGAACTATAAAGAAGCTCTGCAGCAGTAAAGTTTAGTATTGATCTTTCTGGAAGTTGGAGTATGCAATGTGAAAGGTGAAAACATTCGACCTGACAAGCCGTGTGCCTCCAGCAACAGAATTAACACAGTGATGAGATCTACACTTCCTGATCTGGAGCTCAGATCCTAAAACTGTGTACGCTGCTCAGATTACAGACGGGAAAGCCTAAGGGCCCATTTATACTCTCACACATTACATGCATTACTGCACTTCATTCTGTACGATGCACCTGCATTGTTGTGCACCGCAACAAAAATCCACACCACCATGCATTGTAAAAAATGGTGCTTGCCAGTTGTTTTGTGCACTCTGGTGTGCTGAATGGCCTGCCGCCCTAATGCAACAAACCAAGACTTGGTGGTGCAAATGGGCCGTTAAGCTGGCCACACACTGCCTTCAGTGCCGAGTCCTGCTGACAAAAGATGGAAGGAGTCTGCTGAATTTTACCCAAAGAGTCTGTGCGAAAATTCTCGGCCTAACAGCGACTGCAGCCAATTAGCTGAAGTCACTGTTCAGGTATGCTGACAAGAGCATACCAGAAAATATGTGAAAAGCAGCCCAAATCTCTATCTGTTGGCTCAAAACAACAACATCTTAACAAGCAATTAGGGATGCACCGAAATTTCGGCCGCCGAAACATTGCAGCCAAAAATTCAGTGTATTCCTAGCTTCTCTTCTCCCCGCTGGGCGGCGGTCTGTGTACCTTCCGATGCTGCGCCGATGCCCAGCGGGGAGGAGAGAAGCCTTTAGGATGTCGAGTGGTGTAGGGCGGTGACAGCTGTGATTGTTGCAGGAGGCCGAGCTCTTCTCCCACACCTCCTGACTTGGCCTCCTTTGTCAGGATGGAGAGCACTGTGGGGCGGTGACAGCTTTGATCTGTCAATGCGGGAGGAGAGCGGTGAGTGGAAGAGAGCGCTATGATCTGTCACAGGAGGCGGAGCTCTCCTCCCACACCGCCTGTCTCTTGTGACAGCCGATTCAGGGCGGAAAGCGGGTATACAAAACACTCATCGATCAGCTGATCAGTGACTGTTAGTAAGTGACTGTTTGTAAATAACTGGTACATAGTATGCACACTATGTACCAGTTATGAATGAATGGGAAGTGATCTACATCACTTCCTATTCATTCATGATTGTGGACATGGTAAGTACACAAGTTATGAATGAAGAGGAACACTCAGTATAGATGATTCCTGTTCATTTATAACAGGGGCTGCAGAAAAAGAGATTGAGGACTTTGTGTCCTCAATCTTTTTCGATTTTAAAAAGGGAAATATCAGGTGGTCTGTTTAGACCACTAATATTTCCCTGAAGCCCCTAAAAGTAAAGTACAAAAAAACAAATATATATATATTTATTTTGTTTTTTTTGTTTTAAAAGAATGGAAAAAAGTCAGTCATTTTCAGTTTGACAAATGTTTTATTTTCGATCTTACAATTCCATTTTGGGGCATCCCTACAAGCAAGATTCCATATTAAATAGAGAAAAATAAAAACTGACCATGAAGAAAACATGTGCAATCCCTTCAGGTATAAGGAATCAAGCAAGTCTTACCCAGAGGCTTCAGTGGAGTACGCTCGGCCATCACGCAGGGGGTGGAGTGAAGTCTTAATACGCAGGCATTCCTACAAAACACAACAATTTATATCAGCAGATGTAAAGAATTACCGAGTGACACTCAGATTGCTGTTCATCAGAAACAAATTCCATTTATATCATTAAATACAGTTTTCACTTTAGTTTTTAATCTTTTCTTGCACCTCCATACGGCTGAGACAATTCCCATCTACATGCACTCCAGCATTGGCATTTCTCGTGGTGGATTGTCTGATGATGACAACACTGGACCATATCTGTGCAATCTGTGTCACTACAGCCACTTGTGGTCTCCATTTTAGAAGCTTGACACAGGTAACAATGCAGGAACACAACTGAGAGACAGGGAGTCTCACCCCAAAACAGGAAGTGACCAGACACTTCTGTGGCAGGTTTATTGGGCATTCTTTTCATTAAAAGTATAGAAGGCCGATATTTTTCTTAGAACACCTGGTTGGGGTTTTAATGCTGTCCAGGGCTCCAATAGAGAGTTTTACCCTGACGTCCTGTGTGCAGCTGACAACCATTTCACCAGACAGGAGGCTAGCGAAAAATCTGCAACAGGACAAGACAGAAATAAAGAGCTGACAGGAGCTCCGGCCTTCCCCTGCTTGATTAAAGAAAAGCGGTTTGAATTCCCTCAAGGATGCGGTTTAAGTTTTTCCATCACTTCCTGTCTGCTAAAACATTGGCAGGAGGACAGGAAGTGAGGGTAAGTCTGCAAAATCTGTCAGGGGTTCTAACCCTTCCCCACTCTATCCATAAGTTAGAAGACAATGTTGTGGCTGGACATCATTAATAGGTAAGACCCATTTCCATTTTGCCACCGAGATTCCACCTAGAGATTTCTCTTCCTCCTTCCAGTCTGTCTGACCCCCGGTGATCTCTGGAGTCATCTGATGGAATGAAGCCGTATATAGCGTGTTCCTGCTGGATTCCTCCCGGCCCATCTCACAGTGACTGTTATCTCCAGCCCCCCTGGCACCGGTAGTTTATACCCCACACCCGGACTTCTGGAGGAGGTACTCCTCCCTCCGGGCTCCCTCACTAGCTTTTGCCAGCTGTATCAGTGACAGAGTTCTTCCCCAAAAATCTAACGCACATCATCCCTCTCCGCTCCCCTGATTACTACTGCAGACATCTTTACATAGCAAATCTCTGCACCCCTGCACGCTCCCTCCGGCACTGCAGCTCCCAGACTCCCTGCTGCACAAGTTGCAGGCTCTGTGTGAGCAGAAGAGACTGAGGGACACTGCAACCGAAAGGACAGGAGCACCCCTCAAGCTCACATCTCTCTTCCCACAGCAGATTTATAGAACTGCAGGCCGAATTAAAAAAATTAACCCTTGAATTGCAGAGATAGCCCCACTGAAAGGGTTAAGTGCTTGTTTTGGTCTAGGGTCTAAAATAACAACAGTATAACAGTAACAACGAGCACTTAACCCTTTGCAGTGCGGAGGTAGCCCCACTGCAAGGGTTAAGCTTTATTCTGCCATATGGGTACAAAAAATGAAAAAAAGGCCTCAGTCATGAAGGGGTTAAAGAATGTCTCTGCCCCCCTCAATACCCCTTTCACAGTGGTTCTCACACCATTCAATACCCCCTCCACCACCTTGGAGTGATCACAGCTCATCTCCTGCACATCTAACCCACCAAAAACAATTCATCCACATCATGGAATACCCCGCCCCTGCCTGGCCTACAAGGGGCACACTTGCTTGTACGCTTAAAAATCCTAAAATGTATCTGCACACAGAATAGAGCAGCGGTGTCGGGGGAGAGAATTGCTGGCAGAACGTTTTAGCAAGAAGCACAATTATTATGCAGAAATGCAAACAGAGCCGCAAGTAGATTAATATTGCAGGACATCTGGTACCAGCACCAGAAATGTACCACGCAGTCATGGAAGACCTTTCCACAAATATTCCCTCTCGCCTCCGTGACTCACACGTTCCAGGGTTGGCTTTAACACAGGAGACTATATGTCAGCCGGTATCATAATGGTTTCCAGCTGTGCTTTAACTACAAATCCCATTATGCATCTAGAAGTCATGCCTGGAACTCTGTCTTACAATGCCTCATGGGACTTGTAGTTCCACAACAGCTGGAGGGCCGGGAATTGCCAACCCCCGGTTTAGGGTAATAACCACCTCCCGTCCGCCGAAAGTTGAAAGACGGCTGGACGGGAGTCTCCTGGATGCGGGTGGGCGTCTGTAGACGTCCTTCGTGCCTGCGCGCCCCCTGGAGCGCACCAGCGGGAAATCGCCTGGATTTTAAACGGCCTGCGATGGCCGTTTATATACAAGCAGTCCGGCATCTGTAAAGTCGCCCAATCGCTTACATGATGCAAGTGAGGGTGCGACCCCCCCTTCTCCCCCCTTACCTCTCGTTGCTGTCCCCGGGCATCCATCCATCCCGGGCGATGTGGCTCTGTGCACTGAGAACAGAGGGAGATCAGTACAGATCTCCCTCCGCTCTCCTCCCGATCTGAATGCAGGAAGTGATGTGTATTACACCACTTCCTGCATTACTCTGTCACTCTCCGGTACAGAAACCGGAGAGAAGCTGATGAAGCAGATCTCTGCTTCATCAGCTTCTCTGGGGGGTCCCTAGGTAACATTAGGGGTCTTAGAGACCCCTTATGTCTCCATAAAAGGGGACCTGTCACCGTAATTTATCACATAAGGGATTTCTTAGCACCCTATGTGATAACAATAAAGTTAAGTGTAAAAAAAGAATTTTTAAGTCCCCCACCCCCACATAGATGTGCAAAAATGCGTTAGTTGCACATACACGCAAAAACGACAATTGCTCCAATTATGCTGCACGTTACATATCGCCGCGAACGTCGGAGTGAGAGCAATAATTCTCGGGCCATTGATCACTGATAACACTAAACTGATGAGCGGTAAAAGCTTTTAAACCGTCGCCTATGGCCAATTTTGGCTATGGTGATTTTTTGCGATTTCGCGGCCAAATTTAAGGCTTGACATGTTTGGTGTCTATTTACCCGACGTGACCCCGTCTTTTATAATTTACCAAAAAAATTGGGTAAAAATAAATGTTTCCTAAAATAAAGGGAAAAACATTTTTGTTTTTAATATTCGCTACTTTTTCCTTTATATAGTAATAAATAAAAACCCCAGTGGTGATTAAATACCACCAAAAGAAAGTTCTATCTGTCCCCAAAAAATGGTATAAAATGTATTTCAGTACAGCGCTGCATGACGGAATAAGCGTCAGCCAAAGTACCGCAGCGCTGAATACTGAAAAATGGCCGGGACATCAAGGGGGTGTAAACACAGCGGTCAGCAAGTGGTTAAAGCTGGACTGCAGGCAAACCACTAAATAAAATACATATGAAAACTATTTCACCCACCAAAAGGTTTATAATACTGTTCATCCAGTCCTAAGGGTTACACAGCCCTGCTAAGCAACGCAGCAACTCCTTACCTGTGAAAGCAATACAGCTTGGCCATCTACCTGCCATCAGCCTGTAACTGGACACTAAAGGAGCAGCAATTGGATCACCTCTCCGCCATCAATATACATTCCGTTTTCCCCAGTCCAACTACCGGGGGATGAAGAAAAATACTCCCAGCGGGTGACAACACTCCACTCCAGCACACAATGCTGTCACATGGGGGCAGGAAGAGTAAAGCCGGTTATACACGCAGCAAATTTTGGCTGATTTCCTTAGTCCAAAAACAACTGGAAGGTGCTACGGTGACCAACGGATGGCGCCGTGACAATCTATGTAAAGACGGGGCACCGGCACTCCATATAGTGCGTCTTTTATTGATGTATAGGCAGCATATCACATATATGCGTTTCGGGGTCACGCAGGGTGCCCGACATGTCTTGCCTGAAGAAGGGGATCCCTTGTCACCCCGAAAAACTGCATTTACTTCAATAAAAAGAGGCCCCAGTCACTATTTGGAGTGCCGGTACCCTGTCTTGACTCTATAAAAGACGAGGTTGCAGATGCCCGTGAAACGATAACAAACTTCGCTACCCAAAATTGTGCATAAGCGACACGAAAAGCCCCCATTCCCATAGCACATTTTATGTGACCGGTTCTCTTTTAGACCCCTAATGTCACCTTTCTACTCCACTGAAGCTGGGCGAGAGGGTGCTCGATGAGCTTCTTCAGCTATACAGCCACCCCAAATCACTTCCAGCACAAAGCCGACAGTCAGCTGGTGTGGGCAACACCAGCCCTCCAGCTGTGGCGAAACTACAAATTCCATCATGCATCTGTCCCTAGGAGTCATGCCTGTAACGGTCAGTCTTGCAATGCCTCATGGGACTTGTAGTTCCACAACAGCTGGAGGTCCAGAGTTGACAACGCCGGGTCTAGATATAGCAGCCGGGAGTGTGTTTAAAAGCTGGTGCTGCTGCTGACGCAAGCCTTGCAGCAGTGGCAGTGACGGGGTTAAGGCAGCTTTTGCTGCAATACTCACCTTCAATCAGGAGTATCAGGAAAACCAGCAGAGGAAGAAAAGGATTCATGAAGCAGAAATAATCCAACATCAATGTCCCAGGTCACCAGATCACAAGGACAGGAAAGTTTCCAGGTACTCGTCATCTAGGGGTGATCAGCAGAATTCGTCTGTTGATGTCTGGGGGGGGGGGGGGGGAATCAAACAGCACAGGTGTATTTGGGATGTAGACGTAAAGGGTCTCTCATGTCTCATGTACACCGCAATTCGTTTTCAGGAAAGAGACGTGCCCTCATCCTCAGAGACGCACCGTTTGGAATATGTGGGAATACCTGCCTGACAACGTCATATTAAAAGGATATAACCCAATATGATCTATATACAAGAGTCAGGTGTATTCTTCCTGGAATCTCGGTGAGCTCTGTGTATGTCTTCCAGATCTGGGCAGTCATCCAGTGTGAGACTTCCTGTAATAAAGACCGCTCACTCCTTGTGCAGGATGACTGGTCTCCCCTCCTCCAATAAAGACCGGTCACTGCTGCTCCCTCCTTGTGCAGGATGACTGGTCTTGTCTCCGCCCCTTCTGTAATAAAGACGGTCACTTCTGCTCTCTCTTTGTGCAGGGTGACTGGTCTCGTCTCCGCCCCTTCTGTAATAAAGACCGGTCACTTCTGCTCTCTCCTTGTGCAGGGTGACTGGTATCGTCTCCGCCCACTCCTATAATAAAGACAAGTCACTGCCACTCCCTTTCCTTGTGCAAGATGACTGGTCTCCTCTCCGCCCCCTGCTGTAATAAAGACTGGTCACTGCTGCTCTCTATCCTTGCGCAGGATGGCTGTACTCGTCTCCGCCCCCTGCTGTAGTGGGTGGGACCTGCTGGGTTCCTCCCATAGCTCTACCCTCTGCACAGGCTATGTACAGCAGAGAGATGAAGTCACTTCTACAAGTAATCCTTGCGTTTGATGGACACAAAGTGACAGATACAGATAGATGTAGACTCCATTAAGTGGCAGGGTGTGGTGCCTGTGCGGTGGACACGTCGGGAGCAGCGTGTGACGTGCGACTCAGGCCGCGTGCGGAGCCCCGAACAGGCTAAGCAATCGATAGCCGACGAATCGACGATCGAAAACGTTGCCAACGTTTTCAATCGTCGATTTTAATCGCTTAATCGATTAACTGTTGCAGCTCTAGTGGTAGGTGTCTCCATTCACAGCCTAGAGAACACCCGGCACAGCACCACTTGAGGTAGAAGTCACCAGTCATGTCCATCCTTGTCATCAGAAGTAACCACTGGACCGCCAGACTCAGACCTCAGTGTAAGAACACCGGTAGTCCCTAGGCTTCAGGCCTAGCCATCTCAGACAGTCCATAGTAGCCTTCCCACAGGCAGGGCCCAGGGGAGGAAGAGAGAGCTCACATGGTCCACCCCGAGTATTTTCCCCCAGCATGCACCACTGGCCATTAACCTCACAGTGATTGGCTGGAGAGCGATACCTACTCATAGCAGTCCCTCATTGGTTGCTCTGCTCTGTGGCCAGGGTACACCCAGATGCAAACGATGACAGATTGATTAGCGGAAACCAAATTAACCCAGACTACAAATCAGCATCAGACCGCATACAATGTGATAATACTAAATGTAATATCACTCCCGCCTACAGGATGCCACACTTATATAAACGTTTTTTGTGCCCGGAGTTCAGCGTGAAAGGTCAATCCTCCGATGACGAACAGTGGCAATGGAGAGTTGAAATCACTGACCATATGCTATAAAATCGATAAGGAGATAAGAGCTGAAACTCTGACCACCAGAAAAGGGAGTACTAGGAAGAAGAGCAGGACGTTCTCCCATTCACAGAAATGACAGGGGAAGTCCAGGCTCTCTCGCCTCTTAATTGTCATCGTCTGTAATGAACACACACACACACACTATAAGGAGCCAGTTATTTGTTTCTTTGACCCCTCATTCTCTCTGAGCTTCCGGCCAGCAACTGGAAAGGTATGCATTGAGCATTGGCACTGCAATTTACTGCCAAGTAGAGGGCATGACATTTCAAATATTAAAGCAGAACTCCGGGCACAAACTGTACTCACCCTTGCAGTGTGTGCTCATTTTTGTGTATATATATATATATATATATATACATACATACATACATACATACATACATATAACTTAGACAAAAATGAGCACACACTGCAAGGGTGAGTACAGTTTGTGCCCGGAGTTCTGCTTTAATATTTGAAATATATAGTTAACCTCACCTGATCTTCGGATCCAGACGGCTGTCACAGTACTCCCTCCAGCCTCGCTCCTTCTCCACTGCAGCAATGGTATGTCCCTCGGCATTCTCACATCCTATGCACTGTGTATAGTATGTGATGACTCATGGACCTTAGACCGCTGCAGCGGAGGGGAAGAGAGACTCCAGGAACTGGTCTATGAGCCGGTGTTCTATTGAAAACCCCAACTCCTCGAGATCTCCAACGATCTGACTTCCGGTTTAGTTAGAAGTAAGAGGTTTGGCCGAGAAGGCTGTACTGCATGTGCACCACCCGCGGCATTTCCCTACACACATACTACACAACAATCAAGTATTCAAATGAACCAGGGTCAGACTAACCCAGTACGTTATTAATAGCAAGTGGCAGCCATATTGAGTGGGGCAACTCAGATTAATAAACATGCAGTACAGCCTTCTCGGACAAACCTCTTACTTCTAACTAAACCCGAAGTCAGGTCGTTGGAGATCTAGATAGAACACCGGCCATCTCCGAGGACCAGGCAAGTATAAACTCTTTTTTTTAACCCTAGAGGAAAATAAGCAGTTAACCCTTGCAGGGCAGGGGGGGCCCCACTGTAAGCCCTCGTTCACACCTGACCGTTTTGTAGCGCGGTCTACGCTCGACGAACGCTCTACAAAACGGTCAAAAATATAAATTGCATTGTAGTCAATGGCCTCGTTCCCACCTTGCCGTATTTCCGCCCGTCCCTAACTCCCTACAAAACGGCCCACGCCTGAAAAGGTCCAGGTACTACTTTGGGCCGTTTTGTAGGGCGTTTTCCATTGGGATACAGCCAAGTAGCCTTCGGAATCGCGCGACTTTTTTACCGCGAATCGCGGTAAAAAAAAACGCGCGACAGACGCACATATTAAAATACGCCTAGGTGTGAATGGGGGCTAAGAGTTAATACAATTTGTGACTGGAGTTCTAGAGTGATGATAGGAACAGAAAGTGAATTGTATTATGTAAAAGATATTAGCATGTTAGGGGGTCACATGACATTCAGTATGGAGAAAGGTAATGTCCTCATCTACAGCCAATATTTATAAAGTAAACTCAGTAATCTGGTATTCAACTAACCAGAAAAAAAAATCCTGTGTACTCACTGATCTGCGTTGCCAATCGTGGATTTGGGCGGGCGGTGAGTGAGAGGCACGGAGGAGGTGCGGAGCGTGGATGAGGGCAGGTCTGGCAGCGCGCAGCGTGTGTGGAGCCGAACAGGGCCAATCAGAAGCCGATTAATCGATTATTGAAAAAGTTGACAACTTTTTCAATAATCGATTATAATCGATTATGTCGATTAGTTGTTGCAGCCCTAATCTGCGGCATGTATTGTCCTGGAAATGATCGTGTGTCTATATGTCTTCATTTGCTTTTGATTGCTGCATTTCAATATGAAGTGAATACAGAGTTTATGTTATGGTATAGTATGGGGTATGGCATTAGTCAGTATCTCTCAAGCAACCAGAAACTACAGTTATCCGGAATCTACCAATCCCAGTGGATGCCGGATAACAGGGAGTTTAATGTACAGGCAGCCCCCCAGTTACAAACGTCTGACTTACATACGACTCCTACTTACAAACGGGGGCTATTACTGTATAGCAGGGGTAGTTGTAATGCTACGCGCACGTGCCGATGAGGAGTGCCCGCCTTTTTGGGTCTGGATCGTAGAACTGTACATACATTACAGGAAGTTGGCTCTTGCAGACGAGGGGTGCCCGCCTCTTCTTCCGGGTCACTGTGAGGTTTTTACTGCTGTCTGTATCCTCCTTAGAAAGATTTAATCTCACTTCCTGTCCTTGAGACAACAGGAAGTGAGAGGAAATCTACCCCTCGGAAGGGAAATCCACTCCTGTAAGAGTCATCATGGGCAAAAGATGTTTCCACTGAAGCTTTATCACCAATCCTTGTTTCCACGACAGCGGAACGTTTTCAAAATCCAATTGTCACAGGGACAGAAAGTGAGGTGAAATCTTCTGAACAGGGGCGCACACAGCAAAACAAACATTACGGGGGGTTAACCCTTCCCTATGCTATCCAAAACAAAACAAAAATTTGGCTGGAGTTACACTTAATAAATTTACCTGTTCCAACTTACATACAAATTCAACTTAAAGGAGAACTATGGGGTCAGGGCTTTTCCCCATAGTTCTCCTAAGGGTCACGGGAGGACACTCAGTATAGCCGCAGCTCGCGGTATACTGAGACCGCTGCAGCCAGGACGGATCCCGACATTACTGTCTGGATCCACCAGCTGCGTGAGTGACAGCTGGCTCTGCCTATCTAGAGGCAGAGTCAGCTGTACCCGCCCCCTCCCCATCCGTTCCGCCAGTCAGCGCTGGAGGATCGGACAGGGGAGGGGGGGGCATCCCTGGAGGGAGCCATGAGTGACAGTCACGGATCTCTACAGGGACAGGATCGAGAAGTGAGCGAACGCCGGTATGTGTTCGCTCACCTCCCGATCTACTGAGCCAACCTGTGACAGTCTCATTGTCACAGGTCGGCTAGAACTATGAGGGGTGATTTTCACTCGCCTCATAGTTCTCCTTTAAGAGCAAACCTACAGACCCTATCTTGTTCGTAACCTGGGGACTGCCTGTACTTTGTTTTGGATAGAGTGTGGAAGGGTTAAAACCTCTGACAGTTTATGCCGTCTGCGTAGCACTGGGGAAATATCTCCTCGCTTCCTGTCCCAGAAACGCAACAGGAAGTTAGCAAGAATTTTCCTCCTAAACAACTGCCCTCAGAACAGGGGTACCCATTGAAAGATCTCCCCTCAACTGTTTCTGGGGACAACTCGAAAATGTAGGATTTCCTCTCAGTGACAGCGGTCACCAATACAAAGAGAGGGTGAATCTCCCCAAAGGGAACACAGACAGAAGAGTTGGACCCCCTGTCAGGTTTTTGCTGCTATCTTCTGTGCTTTAAGTCCAACTCAGGGATAAGGGGAAGAAAAACGTTGCACTGTAAAGGGTTAAATGCTGGTTAACTTAGAGCAACGGTGGGCAACTCCGGCCCTCCAGCTGTTGTGGAACTACAGGTCACGAGACATATTTCACTTATATTTAGATCAGCGTTTCTCAAACCAGTCTGCCGGCAGCACAAACAACAAATGTGAGGTGCCAGGAAGACCCCCGACTGGATCTTAGCGACAGAGGAGTCATTCGTTGGAGGCCATGGTTTCAGTAGTGGCCGCGGACAGCATCTATAACTACTGATGACATCACTCTAGAGCGGTAAGACTGGGGGAGGGGAGGGCCTCAGGGTTGGCACCTCTGGGCACAGCTCAGCATCACTGACACCTGGATCATAGGTCATCACCAGGACTGTCCCTACACTATTCACCCCCTAAGGGAAGGGGTGGAGGGATCAAGGGTGGGGTGCTGCAAATGTGTGCTAGTTCTAAAAAGGGGTTGGAGAGTTGTGTGTTTTGGGTGCTGGCAATATATGGTCGCTTAAGAGGGGGGAGTCAGGGGGTGGTGATTGTTTGGATAGGAGGGGGGATCTGGGTGCTGCCAGTTTATAGATGTTCTAGTGGGGGGGGGCGGCGGCTATTACTGAATTAACCCTTAACGCGCAACCACGTTTTTGACGCGTCAGGTGAATGTGTGTCAAAGCGCGCGTTTTCCCAAGTTTGGCACATGTTCACAGAGCGCACTTGGGGTGCCTGGAGATTTTGCATACTTAAAAGTGTGCCCTGACCCAAAAAAAAAAAGTGTTGAAAAGCACTGATTTAGATTAGAACAATGAAGCGTGGGCACATGACATTTCCCAACTACCTAAGCCCAATCACATGGTGCTGCTTCTCCCTGCAGGCTTCTTGCTCCCTTTTTGAATTTGGCTGAACCCACACAGCCGCATCATCTATTCACAGGGATCTGTGAATGGGAGGACTACAAGTGCCATCTGCCGGCACGGCAAAGGGACACCGCGGATCACGCCTGCAGCAGGGCGGTGACATCATCCCACCTGTAACCCATCGTTTACTTCCTCCAGCCTTATAATAGGTCAGTACCTTGGTACGGCTGTGGGATGTAAACAAAGCAACAGGCTGTGCACTGCACCCGTGGCGCACAGTTAACGGTTGCAATGCTCTGCAGGCTTCAATGCACATATGTCATAAATGCACATTTTTTTTATTTTATTATAATTTTCACAAAAGGTGGACCAATCCTTTAAACTACTGAACATGGCATAAACATGGTAAAGATTATATGAGGTTTTAGTGACCGGGTTTGGATGTAGTTGGAAATAAAATGAATATGACTGTTGTATACACGCTGCCATTACTGATCTATGAAGGGACTACGCTGCAGTGCAGGTCTATGCTGTTCCCAGACTCCTCTACAGGTCTGCTTTACATATGGATAAGAAGGGCCTGGTAGTAGGGCCGGGTGACTCACTGAGGCCCTGAGTCTGGGAGGGACCCTCTGCAAGGTCACGTCCTCCTGGGGTCAGTGTCAGAGCGGCACTGGACTGGCTCCCAGGCAATGACCCCCCTGCTACGGTGATGTACACACTGCTCCCCTCCTCCTGTCACTGAGCACACAGCACTGACACACTGCTCTTCCCAGCATCTGTCCTCAGGACTCTCTCGGCTGCCCACGAACTAACCTTAAAGAACACTACGCGTTCATTGGCCGAGCCCGACGCCCATCACATCTAAACAGCTCACGATTTGACAGACAGCACGTCCATCACAAAGCGTCCCTCCCCTACACGCTAGAAAGTTGAAAGGTCCTCAACACAAAAGCTTATTGGTCGGACCGTCAAAGACGGCGCGCTGTGATTGGCCACTCTTGTAAAGCGGTGCAGACCTATTGGCCGTGGTAAAAGTCATTTCGTCCTGATGCCCCTGACGGAAAGCTTGTGTGACCGCGCAATGCCAGTAGACCAGGGATAAGCATATGTGCTCAGCCTCCGACTCAGAAGGTTCCGAGTCACGCCGCACGCCAACAGCTGCCCGCGCTGTCAGTACATAAATACCCGCTGTCCACCTTCCAGTACCCCTTACCTGAGCCAGCGTCGCCGCCCGGACCTTCCTGCACACCCGCAGCATTCTCCTTCGTATGAAGGGGGAGAACGGCTCAGTACAACATGTCCCACAGCGGGATGAATGAAGGAGAGAGTGTCCGCGCACAGCACACTGACACCGCCCACGCCCCTTGTCAGGACACGCCCCTTTCCACACAGCGGCGCACCACTTTTTTTTTCCACATCATCAACAACTTTATTGGTTGCGAACACTAAACAAACTCTTGAAAGTCAGGCACCTCCAAGCATACTGAAGTCATCTTTGATTTAACGCATTTTTTTCTACACATTTATGTACTACATAGAAAATAAAATCATTAATGCAAGAACATATTACCAAAATAAAGCCTAGTGTGTCAAATAAAAGGATTTGTTACTATGTTTTCATGAGTAAAGACAAAATTGTTGCCGAATAAACAGGCCCACAGCAGAAATAGTCCTTTTTATCCTTGAAATACAAGAAAGCAACCACTGCAAGGGGAGTTTTTTCAGTTTCCCGGGATAAAACAATTACCAACTCACATTTGTATATGATGCACAAGCCTCGCCGTTACCCTGTCGGAAGCCAAGTCGTCCTTCATTTGTGTCTCATGCGCTCCCCCTCCCAGACACTGCAGCTCACAGTGGGACGGTATGACCACCAGAGACAGTGATGTCAATCCAGAACACAGTGGTCAGAACAAGGTGTGGTCAGGTGCTGACTGAGCTGGTGAGGATTTTCCTCAATTCAAAATAATGTAAAGTTTTATCAATACCATGATTTTCCTTTCTTGGTGCCTACCCATGGGAGAGTACAAACCATCTGTATGTTGCCATGTAGGACTAATCCCTTTCAATGCTTCTCAGCTCCTTTGCAGTAGAATTGCCAGCTACCTTTGTCTTCTTCTTCGCAGGAGACAGTGAGGGGAGAGCTGCACAGCCCTTCCTCTCAGCTGTCACAGGAGTTCTGGCACAGTGTTGTGCTAGAACTCCTGTATTGGAGGTGGCAGGGTCAATAAAGAGAACCTGTCACCTCCATATGCTATCACACAGGGGATTGTTTTATCCTGTGTGATAGCAATAAAGTTAAGTGAAAAAAATTTTTTATTAAAAAAAATAATTTGATAAAACATTATAAAATAAATAAAAATTATGAAAAAATAAGTAAAACATAATAATAAAAATTATAAAAAGTAAGATATAGTAAGATTAAAAAACAAGTAATAAGAAAAAAAATAACAAATAAAAAACCGAAATGAAAAATAAAATGTCAGGCCGAAACCAAAATTTTATTTTTCTAACCTTTTTTTTTTTTTAAGCAGCCGTCTGAGGGCGCGCAGGGGGGGGGGCTGCAAAAATGCACCTTCGCCTGTGTGGAAAAAAATCCTCACCCAAATACTCGGTATCGGTATCCCTACTAATTTCTTTTGAGATTAGGGATGTACTTGTACTCGCCCAAATGCTCCGATACTTATCCTGATACCGGAATTTCCGGTCAGAGGGAAATTTCCTCTGACCGGCAGTACTACGAGGGAACATGGAGCCGGCTTCCCATCCAATCAGGTAGCCGGGCCACGGGTGATGTTTTGCGGCCCGACTTCCTGATTGGCTGGTAAGCCGGCTCCATGCTAATTTGCTGGGAAGCTGGCTTTCTGGCCAATCAGCATAGAGCCGGCCAAACAGCAGTGAGCCGGCTTCCCAGCAAATCAGGAAGCGAATTGGCAGGGAAGCCAGCTGAAATGCAATTAGCATCGAGCTGGCCAAACAGCATGGAGCTAGTTTCCCAAGCGATAAATAAGACAGGCATCATGTAATAACACACTGCATGGCTTTCTGATTGCCCGGGAAGTAGGGGTATCAGTACTTGGTATCGACGAGTACCAAAATATAAATATCAGTACTCAATACTGAAAAAACGGTATTGGTGCATCCCTAATTGAGATTGTAGTCCATCATGGGAGCGAGCTTGGAGCGGTGACTACTTTACAACACACACAGGGACCATGAGGGAACATAAGTAGCCCCCCTCCAGAAGGAAGGACAGTGTCAGCACCAATTCAGAGATGATTTGAGGATCTACAGCCGAGTGATACACAAATAAGATACATTTTTAGTAATAGTTCAGGTATTTTAATGTATTTTTAAGATTTAAAGTGGCAGAAAACTTTTTTAAAAATTTCACTTTGCAGTTCTCTCCTGAGATCCCTTCACATGGATCCTACTTTCATTTCTATTTTTAGATTGACATCTTACCTTATATTTCCTTTATAAAATGTCTGGGCGCACTCCCGATGGTGAACAATCTAGGACAACATAGCTGAACTGGAAAGTGAGATGAATTGGAGAATGTTTCCAAATCAGCTATGTTGTCCTAGATTGTTCACTTCTCCGGCCTTCTCCAAACTCTTCACCCTTCTGTGAATAGACCTGTTAGTGTCACTTTGAAAGCTGAACATAATACTTTGGGATTTTTTTCTGTATGTGCGTCCGTGTGTGCGTGCTAAAAGTTACTCTTTATCGCCATCTACTGTCCTATCCTTGCATTTCAGCAGTAAGTGCAGCTTCAGAGCTGTATTGTGATACTATATACTGAACACTTTCACAGTAAAATCTGTGATAATGTAAGTCTGACACATAAGGTATCACCATGGTGTTGTAGATAGACTGAAGCACCGCAATAACATATTAAAGGAAACCTGTGCAAAGAGAAACCCGGAGGCGGCCATTGTCATCTTCTCCTTCCAAGGATGCTAGTCGTCTGGCTGTCTGCTGATCTAATGTCTCCAGCACTTTTTTAACAAATTAAAAGCAGTTTAGGAGTTCTGACTTCAGTCTGGTTTAATTTGCTGCGAGCTTGTTTCAGGTCAGGGGCTCAGAATTTCTTGAAGTCAGAGAATCGGCAGTGGCAACCTCCAGGTTTCTCTAGGCACAGGTTGCCATCAAGGGATCTTTTTATAAAATAATTGCATAGGTCAGGGCTGTCCCTTTAATGAGGGAGCTGTTGCCTCAGGGGGCATCTCTTTGGGTTAGGGTGGTGGGTGGCAGGCAGAGTGGCATGGCCGTTCTGGTGCACAATGTTTGCAGTGTGTCTGCCGCCCCCTTTGTGGCCAGAGCCAGGTTGCTAATAGCAGGGCAGGGAGATGCATAAGGGCCATACGCATCTTAGCAACCTGGGACACGCTGGCCAGCGTCCCATCAAGCTGGGCGGGATGCTGAGCCAGGCGGGGAGACGCAGAGCTTAAAGAAGGAGGCGTCATTCCACCCCCCTGGCATAAGGACACCACTGGCATAGTTTATATTATAATTATATGTATAACGTACATTCATTCTATGCACGTTAACCAGATGTTGTAGAAAAATTGTCGCATAAGGTCCACTTATCCAGACACAGTGTTCGTGCCTAATGTTCATTACACTGTGCCTGATGAAGGGGACCCTGCGCGGCCCCAAAACACATTGCTTCTATGTGACAATATGCATCAATGAAGGACGAACACTTGACCACATTGTTAGGTGTGCTGGTGACATTCTGTTCTGTGTTTGTTGCCTGCGGTGCCAGCACCCTTCTTCAGGGGTTCTTCGGTAAGGACATCCTAAGGGCTGTTTGCTTGTGGAGGCTCCATAGGACCCTGCAATGGAAAAGAGCCACCCTAAAACAGGATATCGGGGCCCGTGCTCAGGGGATCAGCTGATTCTGCAGGAAACTAGAACTTTTAAACATGAAGGAGCAGCATCCATTCTAAGTGATTTCATCAGCATTTGACATAACTTAAAAACCTTTTGACTTTAATATCACTTTAAAGTGTATGTCCCCCCAACCGTTTTTTTACGATTTGTATACAGTGGGGAAGGTTTAGGATTTTTACTGCAATCTGGTGCTCTGTTACAGCGATTTCCCCTACTTCCTGTTATGCAGACAATGACTTTACCAGACAGGAAGTGAGAGACACAACTAAAAGATACTAATTCTAAAAACAAATGATTTTTGTCTGTGTCGCTATTGGAGACTTCCCCTCACTTCCTGTCTGGTTAAACCATTGTCACCAGGACAGGAAGAGCGAGGAAAAGTCTCTAACAGAGACCCTGATTGCAATAATAACCTGAGTGCCGGTTCACACCACCAAGAGTGCGTTTCAGAGTGTTCAGCCTCTGGAACGCAAGCCGGACTGCTCCCTGTGTTTGTGGGGGCATTGAAGTCAATGGCACCGCAGCCACGCCCCCGCAGTGCGATCACCCGCACCCGAACGCATGGCACATTAGTGCCTGCGTTCCGGTCCAGTGCAATCTGCAAAAATAGTGCTTGCAGCATCTTTGCAGATCGTACTGGACCAGAACGCAGGTCGGGTGCGGGCAATCGCATTGCGGGCGGGGCTGTGGTGCCATTGACTTCAATGCACCGCCACGCCCCCTTCCGCCCCTGAAAGCAGGAAGCAGGCAAGGTTGCGTTCCAGAGGCCCAACGCTCTGGAACGCACTCTTTGTGGTGTGAACTGGCCCAAAAGGGGTTCTATCCCTTCCACTCACAAAGTCGAGTCGAGATAGCAGGCACATTTCATCATTGAAACAATACAAAAGATGTAAATTTCAGTTCAGCATTTGTTTTTATTCCATTTATACTACATACAGCTGTTAAAAAAGTAACAAAAAAAAAGAAAAAACTCAACATGCAGCACATACAGGTAGCAATAATACACTCAAAATATACAGTAACACCTGTAACGAAAAGTCCTCTGGCCTGCCAGATACATTACACAAATGAGGAGACGTTCTGTTGCTGAGACATAACTCTCTGACAGATGTGATTTCCAAGCACTAAAATCTGTGAACACCAAGTGCAGCAACCCACCATTCTGATTCTTACGCTAATGGATAACCTTATACCTAGAAAATCAGTGAGAGGAGCTCCTATCTACCGTCCAAGTGAACAACACTATTCAGTGGAATATGCAAAACAGCGTAATAACAGTCGGACATGAGTGTGCAGTTTTACACTATACAGCAAATAAAATGTGGAGTTGCTTATTTTCGGCTGTTCAAGTGTTTTTCGGTAGACGATGAATTTGCACTAAAGCAGTTCAACATCTACTCCATGTAGAAGCCGGCACTATTACAGGAAAAGAACAACTCCAATGTATTTAAAATGCAGGACATTGTTCCAAAATCAGCTGTTCAGATTATGAAATATAATTAACGTTTATGTTCATCAGGTTATATTTGCTGTTTAATACGAGCGAGCAGCTAATTTAGAATCACCCATGAAATTGGGGTGTCTGTGACCATCCCTTCCATGTGAAATTCTGACATAAAGCAAACATGGAACTCTTTTGTATTACATCCTGAAAGCACAACCTTTTCCCCGAATCAAGAGAAAGGATTCTTGCTACCCACCTTACCGGGATTCCCATGTGGATATACCAGCGGGTGCCCGAAATGACTGCGGATGGCGCTGCCACATGCAGATAGTTGAAGAACGTCACCAGCACACCAAAGCGATAGTAGCAGCAGTTTAATCAGTTTAATCAATTTATTATTACCCAATTTTTTGGTAAAATATAAAAGACGGGGTCACGTCGGGTAAAAAGATATAGCAGCCAGATGACTGACAGGTGAAGGCGGAAGTGATGTAATACACATCACTTCTGCATTCACAGCCCGGACGGAGATCAGCAAGGAGCTGATCTCCCGTCCTCCTGACGCCCTCGGAGCCAGTCCCGGGATCCAAGATGGGGCAGCGGATCCCGGGAATCAAGGTGCCGCGAATGAGCACATATAGGCGATCGGCGGGCTATGGACCCGCTGATCGCCTATATGTGAAACACCCGGTAACGGGTGTGTTTAATAGTCGGGTCTTTTCTGCCCGTGCGTGCCCGCTAGGGGGAGCGCGCGAGCAGAAAAAAATTGCCGTCTGGAGACGGCAACCCGCAAATACAGCAGTGCCGTCCGTCCGTTTTTTTACTACGGGCGGACGGCAAGAGGTTAAGTGTTCACTTATTGGAGAATGCTGTCCCTCATATGCAAGCGCTTTCGGGGCCATGCAGGGTCTCACAGCCTGATAAAGGGGATCCTGCGTGTCCCCGAAAGCACTTGCAACCTTTGAACAAAAATGAACACTTAAACTGCTGCAACTATCGCTTTGGTGTGCTGGTCGCGTTCTTCAACTTTTCCCCGAATCAGACCCCTGCGGCGTGCAAAATACAAGCAACATTTCTAACTTCTCGGCACGGTTCTAGCAAGCAGAGGCATGAGGCATCAAAAAGTTAGATTTTGTTAAAAGCTTTGTTCTTTTTCAAAAAGGGTGATGAGGGTATTTTTTGTGGCAAATTTAGATGCAACGGTGCTTATCAGAGCTTTTCTTTAATATTGACCATAAGCCTGTGCTCCCAGACATACTAAAAGAACAGCATGATACCTCAAAGCCTGGGACAAACTGGGACTACTCAGGCAATAAAACCAACCTGGAAGCAGCACCTTAGCTCCCCCATTGTCACCAGGAGTTCCTCTCACTCATTGACAATTTCTCCTGGCCAGTAGGAAATATTGAGCCTAGAGCAGGGGTAGGAAATCTCGGCACTCCAGAACTACAAGGCCACGGGCATGACATCCAGAGGCATAGGCATTATAGGATTTGTAGTTTCACCACAAATGGAGTGCTGAGGTTGCCTACACTTGGCCTAGAGGTACTTGCAAGACAAAATCTAAAGGTGGCCATACACTTTACAACCCTCGCAAGACTTTTGTCTTGCGAGGGTTGTAAAGTACTTTAAAAAACGTACGATCTACCCATCTTGGACAGGCAGATCGTACTTGCGATCATCGCAAGCCCGCCCCCTGAGGGGCGGGCTTCCAATGACTGTAATGAGGGGCGGGCTCACAGTACGCACACCGGCCCGTTCGGCAGTTGTCGAACATGCAGGCCACTAACTCGCCGAGAATCGTACGATTCTCGGCGGGTTTTCTAGCATGCTGGTTCGACGGAAGACGTACGACCGTACAATAGAAACGGTCGCACGCCTTCCATACACTGCACGATTATCGTACGATCGCAGGATTTCCCGCGATTCTCGTACGAGAATCGTGCAGTGTATGGGCACCTTAAGTAAGCTTTTCTCAACCAGGGTTCTGTGGAAACTTAGGATTCCTCCAAAGGTTGCTAGAGGTCCTTTGAACAAAAAGGCGTTTCTCCCCTTCAAAAAACCACTCGGCTCCTTTGATTTTGAAATGAACTTTTGTGGAGCCAGTTGGTGACTACAGGGATACCCAGAGCTGGAATTTATAAGTTGGAGCCATCTATGGCCAGCTTAACACTATATACTGTGCGCTAGCAGGGTGGAAGCAATGTGATTACAGTGTGCTCTGCAAGCAATGTAAAAACAGGCACTATTGATCGATAAATACAACACTGGGTACAATGTACAATCTCTTAAGGGGATTTTTATATGTTCTCCATGTACCCTTTGAAGAATAACTACACTCTTGTTAGAGCTATAGACCATGCGCACTGCCTGGCCAACAAAACAGTCACCACCTGGATTTAGCTAAGCAAATAGGTCAGAGCCTTCCACTGGATAATTAGTCCAGGTTCACAAAAGTTATGTGCCCAAAAGTCATTAGTGCCTGTTTTTACATTGCTTAGGGAGCACACTGCAATAACATTGCTTCCACCCCGCTAGCTTTCAGTATATAGTGTTAAGCTGGCCATACACGGCTCCAACTTAAATTCCAGCTCTGGGTATCCCTGTAGTCACCAACTGGCTCCACAAAAGTTAATTTTGAAACCAAAGAAGCCAAGTGAAAACTGATTGGCTGAAGAGTGACTGCAATTAGATGCAATTACTGCTCAGATATTCAGGCAGCCCCAGCAGTTAAATTTAATCGTCGGCAGTAAAGATTCCTCAATCCATGCTATTATAGTGGATGGGGGAATCAACTGACTTCTACATCTACACATACAGGTATATGGCTAGCCTAACACAATCAGAGGGAGAACACATTGCAGTCTTTGAAGAAAACTAAACCAGAATGAGGGTACGTTTATTTGAACCAGGTTGCATGCAGCGTGTTCCTTTTTGGTTTATCTCCCCTTTTCAGACCATTTCTGTTCATAGTACGGTAAATAAACCAGTTTGTCTGAGATCTGTCACAGTTGTTTTTTGCAAAGGCAATAATATAACTAAGTGATATAAGGCAATTGTGTAATGTCCACCAATACTGTAAGGCCTTTCTGATTCCACCTTTAAATGTAAATGTATTTTCCTCTTCATAGGTGATCATACTTTGGGGTGGGTGTGAGGGTGTGGTATGCTCCATTTCCAACAATGGTGCAGCCATTCTGTAAGATGGATGTACTTATCTAATAAAGTCGGGCGGCAGATCATGATCCATTGACCGACTTCCTAATTGCCTGTGTTCTAGCGATAGAACACCAGCTGCAGAGGCTGCCTGGCTTCCTGACCAATCAGGAAGCCGGGCGGTGAGTCATGAGGTGCCATCCAGCTTCCTGATTTGGCCAGGAAGCCAGGCTGCCTAGAAACAAGTGAAGCCAGCTTCCTAGTCAATCAGGAAGCGGGGAGGCAGGTCATGACCCGCCTCTTGGCTTCCTCATTGGCTAGGAAGCCGGCTTCACTTGTTTCTAGGCATCTTGGCTTCCCGATCAATTGGGAAGCCGAGAAGCGAGTCATAACGTGCCACCCGGCTTCATGATTGGTTAAGAAGCCTGGCTGCCTACAAACAAGTTAAGCTGGCTTCCTAGCCAATCAGGAGGCCAGGAGGTAGGTCATAAACCTCCATCCGGCTTCCCGATTGGAAAGGAAGCTGGCTTCATGCTCCCACGGCACTACTGGTCAGAGGAAGATCTCCCTCTGACCGGAAGTTCCGGTATCAGGGGTAAGTATAGGAGCATTTGGCCGAGTATGAGTACTCACCCAAATACTCGATATCTGCACCGATACCAATACTAGTATCGGTGCATCCCTACTTCATACCAAAGCAGTCTCCCGCACTAATTCTACTTCAAGACAAGATGTCCTCCCGGTTGAATGATGCCCAGCGTCTCTCATCCCAAGGACAGCAGATATTCTCTTAATGCAGGTCATCATGGCCCGTCCACCTGAGGACGGCACCATGCACTCACAGTGTATTAATACAGAGAGCAGAACTGATGTCATCATGTCATTGACTCTCTTTGCATCATTCAGGACTGCCCACTGCTGGGAGAAGGCCGAATAGGAAGAGGACCCTGTGTTTCACATGACCGGCCAGAACATACTGTTGGTATAGACCTCAAGAGGTCATGAAAAGTCTATGGAGCCCAAAGTTGAGCTTTGGGCTAAGGTTCTTCCTGGTGACACCTACATTATTAAAGACCAAATTAGTGACACAGAGGTTGGCAGGAGAAACCCCTGCTGGCAGCAGGAACACAACCCTCCAAGACACTCGTAAGGGTTAGATGCAGTGGCGGTGGCCATGTATATCATGAAGAGATCGAAAATTTTCCTTACTGCACTCCGGAAAGGTGAGCATTCCTCTTCTTCTTTCACAGGGTTATTCAGCTTTAAGTCTGTCAGCAAGTGAACCCTAAGGCTCCCAAATACAATAGAGAGAACATAAACATGCAGACATAATCTGACCACCTTCATGGTCCTGTGTGTGTCTGGAGGGTTCCTAAGCACAAAGTCACCGCTCAGCCAAGCAGTCATGTTTAGTCTATACAGAGGAGAGGGGTGCATAGACACCATTAGTTGCCAGCTTATCAGGGGAAACAAAAGTAGTCGGACAAAGATTTCTTACCTATCCGATTGCTAATTCCCCCTATCGCTCATAGACAAGAAAACAAATATCTCATAAACAAGTTTGCTCATAGAACCATAATGTTCATTAAGGTCATCATTGAACCATAATGTTCATTATGGTCAACACCAGCTTGTTCTTCATAGTAGCCGGAACCAGTGCAATTTAATTCAATGCACTAATAAATTGAGATATTGTCTGTTAGTCAAGGTACTTGTAGGAAAGACTAAACAACAAAAAAACTGCTATCTTGAAGATTCAGATGCACAGGTCCTACTGCGGATATATAATCTAATGTGATGTCTACACATATGGAATAACCCTTGAAACAAGTTGCTTACCACCTATTCATAAAGCATTTGACTCTGTTTAGAAGTGCAGAAATTGCTTTGTTTTCTCAACTGTGATCATAAATAACAATAAAATATAAACATTATATACAAAATCTATGTACCTATAGAATTATCTGTCTACTAGCTGTCATTAACAAAGGTTTTAGCAGCTTCACACTACTCTAGAGAGGAGACAAGATAATATAATTGAGATGTGAGCTAACGGCTTGTAGAAGCTTCCTCGGTTCAGCTAATTTTGGAAATGGTGTTACTTCTTTATGGGTCATTTTAGTACAGTAAAAGCACATTCATAAGTTGATTGGCGCTTGCTGTGTTGCACAAGTGCTCCGACAACTGGACAATCCCAATTTTCAGTTCTTTGATGGACCCTAACTTATTAGCCCTAACGTAGACCTTATGGACCTTAGGGCAGACTGGGTGGCTGGCTTTTACTGTCATTAAAAGTTTGTCGGGTATGCTCGGTGCATCAACGTAGGTTTATCTTAATATATATATCATAAATTAACCAAGGTCTTCACCTTTACATAACCATACATTAATAGTGCTGGAGTAGTGCATGTTAGTGATAGATCTGCATTTACTTACATCTATGCTATATGGAGCTAATCTGTTAGATCTGGAACAGACAAGAAAAAGGCAGCTACCCTTAGCAACAAATGAGATTCAATGATTCCATTGCCCGGTGCATGTGAGAAGTAAGGAACTTATTCAGCAAGATTAAATATCACTTTTCTGGAGCTCCACCAGTGCAATGAGCAAAGCCCCCTTGTGCAAAATACATTGACCTGTAGCAACCAATCAGAAGTCACTTTACTGGAGTCAGTCCATTAAAAGCATAATTGTAATTGGTTGCACTAGGCTCTGTGCACTATTTTACTGAATAAGTCTAAAAAGTCAGTTTTGAGACTGTTCAGTGCCATGCAGAGATGTACTACAAATATAGTGGGCCTGGCCATTAGGCTGCATGCCTCAAGTCAGAAAATAAAAAGCCTACAACTGCTTGCTTACTGTAGGGAACAATACTAATTATTTCAGAGCAGTGGTTTTTATAAATTAGCCTCCAACAGACTTTTTTCTAAGGCAGTATGTAAAATGCAGTAATCCACCCATAGCAACCAGATAAGTTAATATTTAACTGATACGCTAATAGAAATTATTTGATTATTTGAAATAATATCCACGTACATTATTAAAAATATGTGTAACAAAAAAACAGCCACTTCCCTCATTCCATGACCATTTTTCCCCCTGACCAGCTTGGTCATGCCTGTGACCTGCTGGCTAGGCAGTCCAAATGGTCTGGGTGAGGGTGGAGCGCTCATGCAACTTATTCTACCTGGGCTACCTAACTGCACATATGCAATGCTGTCTAATATGTTTGCAGCTGTCCAATAAGGGCAGGCAGCGGGAGCCCTGGAAAGGGACACGTGGTGATATGTACTGCTCTTCTATTGCAGCTCTATTTATTTTGTTTTGAAGTGTATGTACAAAGTTGAGTACTTTTGAAACTCAATGGTTGTGCGGGTTGCTGAAAATTGCATATTGCCTTATGAAAACATCCATTTGTAGTTCAGGTCTTATATTTTTCCCGTAGTCTGGTCAGGGCTTGCGAACATTGGCAGTTGTTCATGTCACAGCTGCTTTTCTACCCATGCCAGTCAATGGGAATGCAAAAGCAGTTTGAGGTCACTTAAGCTGGCCATACGTGCTTCGAACTTTCCTTATTCAGTCTGGTGCGCTGAACAAGAGAAATGCATTGGTTCACCACAACCGCATCTCCAGCCTGAATACCTGACCAGCACCTGCATCTGACTGGATGGATGAGAATTTTCAAACAGGCTCCTTCGACAAAAGTTAATTGCAAATGGTCTTTTGTGAAGCGTGGAGATGCTGACAGGGCCACCCACGGCTCAAATTTCGACTTCAGCAGGCACTGACTGAAGTTCGAGCAGTGTATGACCAGCTTAGGAGTGAGGTCAGAAGCAGATTAGAAGGAGGTCAAAGGGATCTCAAACTGATCTCAACTGCAAACACCTATCTACATAAGGTCCTTGCAAGGGATTCATATTTATAAATATATTTGTGAATTTCACTCTTTGCCTTTTCTACCAAATGTATATCTCCTAAATATACCACGTCAGGAAAACCTTCAGGTGGCACAGTCGAGGTTCTCATATGGGGCTGGAGACTCCCAATGCCCATTTTCTGGACAGACACATCACTGTAGAAGATTGCACAGAGATGTGTTTTGACCCAAATCCGCTTCTAACAGTCACGCAATGGCAGCTTCCAGCATTGATTGGGAGACTCATGCGTGACAAATAACAGGTCTCCTTTAACATTTTAGGTGTAGAGTCCCTTCTGTTTCAAGCTGAACCCTGTTCCACCACTTTTGGGCAACCTGGTGTCCTAAAGTTTATACCCATTAGTCACATTTACCAGGACTTGATTCACAGCTCATCCAAATGACTTTGTCAGTTCAAGTGAGTGTCAGAAACATAAAACTCACATGGTAATACCCACAAGGTAAACACCTGTCCCAGACTCCACAGCACCATGGTGTAACCTCAGCATTTACATTGACACACTTCATGACACCATGGTGTATGGATAAGGGTGACTGTGGGCAACTAAGGAAGCTATTTGGGATGAGTGGAGTGGTGAAATATCTTCAAGTCCAGTTTAATATGACTAACTACTACTATCAATACCATGACCTTTAAAGACACTTTAAAGCCACAGTAAGCTGTATACTCTCCAGGGACTCATAATCTACTTACGATAATTTGGGGTGTCCAATTGGGCCTCAATTGAGTAATACTGGTGTAAAAAAAAAAAACATCTGTCTTTGAAAATCACATTCCAAACAGACACATATAGAGACATAATTTATACAGGTTCAGACATCAAAAGGAAATATGCAAATATGTAGTAGGTACAGAGAAAAAACAACATCACTTTTCAACACATGGCTATTTCACTTCATAGAACACCCATACCAAACATGGTGGCCACGGATCCATAATAAATTAATAGTCAGCGTGTTTGTCCAGGGCACTTGCAGCCTCCATTTTGATTCAGGCAGCACATAGGAGGTGGGGGAGAACATTTTTACATTGTTCCAAGCGGGGGCCCAAAACCAATAAGGTAACCGGCGTTGAATTTCCTTGTAGCGGTTAAAAATCAGCAGCTACAGACAGAAAGCTGAGCACAGTTTGACGGATATGGTGGGGGGCGGGGGGGGAGCAAGGGGTTCTGGGAAAAGTCACGCCTGCTGTCTGAACTCTGGCGCCACCTGTGTCATGTGGTATGAATTGCTCTTTTAAGGCAGTGAAGAGACATTCTGTGGTGCTTGATGTTGGCTGCACTCACGCAGTTTCCGTATTAGAGGCAGAGGTACTTTTCTTCCTTAATCGAGGCTTATGGACTCTGGGAGGAGGCTGAAAAGAAGATGGATAATGTAAATGTATAAGAATCACAATTTACATAAAAGTACCTAAATACATTTTCATAACTTGAAGGGACAGTCCTCTTTCACTAAAAGTCAGGAGACGACCACGGACCCGGAGTCAGGCAGAGCAGTACAAATGGAAGCAGGATTAGAAACATCAATATCCTAATTCTGAATCCTAATTCTGCCTCAATGCTGCCTCCTCCTTATGCTTTCCTACTCCATTCCATGAACACTCATGCCAAATGTACGTGTTTATTTCATACCTAGCTGACAGATATACCTCCAGGTGGTCTCATCATATCTGCACACCAAACTGTAGGCCTATGGCTAGCTTAAGGCCTTGAATGCAGAGAACTATTTTCTTCAGTCAAGGAGTCATATACAGCAGTAGGGACTTGCTCTAGCAGGTCAAAGTGGCCACCTTCAGATATGGAGAAAGCAGATATAGCTCCTGCTGTGCAGACCATGGAAATTGCTTTCAATCCCCAAAGAAGTTGAGTAAATAAAACCCTAAGCAGACTAAAGCAACTAGCACCCAACTTCCTTTTCACCCCACAGTAAGCCAAGAATTCTTCCCTGGGAAGTTAAATGCTAGCCTGCCATGCCATCTTGGTGGTCATCCTCAACCACTCAGAGAGGAGTAGTGCTACAGAAGGTCTCATCAGGTTGCTACATTTCCAGTGAAATTGTAAATCTCCTTTAGCAGTCTTTATTATCATGCAATGGCCGGCCCAGCAGTAGAAGCATTTTCTGCCGTGCTCTGCCCAAAGCAATTGCTCGTATTCAGTACTCAACTGGCCACTTAAATAAATATCATTGAATGCAAATCTTTCTTCACAAAAATAAATAAATATTACCATAAACCAATGACTACCATAAGGGGCCACATGCTGTAGTGTAAACGAATACTAACTAATGCCTAAGCATGGAGCCCCCACCCTTCCAACCTCCATTAAGCCATGAAGGCACCTTAGCGACCTAAGCAGATGCCAATTCATTAAAAAACTAAAAGTAAGCACAAGCACCCTATGGTCCCTGTCATTACCTGATAATGACGGTGTATATTTTATATATATTGTATAACTGGTGTCTATGGATCTGTTTCTATATACACATACCTATCTTCCCATGCCAGGTGTTCGGGGCCCTTTCTGTATCTTTAACTGGATACGCCTCATAAGCACAGGGTCCTAAAAGTCATGAAGTATAACAATTCCCTACAGTAAAATGGGCCTCTTTTTAAATTTTACATCAATAAGCTATAGTCAGCATTACCAGTTGTTATGAGCAAAAAAGTACCAGCTGTTATATATAATGTTGCTCTTGTGATATGGCATTGCAGTTTTATATAATGTCCTCGTGCTATTTATAATGGTCTGGCCCTCTAGCAACTTCAGCGCAAAATTATAGCTAATTTGCCGACAAACGTCAGGTGGTCATTATAATCTGGCCAATCAGTGTATAATTTTGCTCTTTTGCTATGGTAATGCAGTTTATAATTCTGCTACACACTCTTCTGATTTTAAATTTTAAGAAGCTCAATGTAACCACTAAAAGGATAAACCTCTGTGTTGGTCTCATTATAGTGGATGCAATTTCATCCAAGCTAACCGGAGGGTGAAGGCTCATATGATGTGCAGTCTAACCATTATTTTCTTTGGTACATTGAACGAGGCTTCATTTGAGATTGCAGAATGTCTATTAGGCATCTGGATCGCTCAGATGTAAGTGCTGCAGGTCTCATAGACCCCAGTGCTGCAATCGAGTCTCTGCCTCCCTCTCCTCCAAGCCATTCACAAAACAAACAGTTCCACGCTTCATTTTGTGAATGGTTTGGAGGAGAGGAAGGCAAAGACACAACTGCAGCGCTGGGGTCTTTGAAACCTGCACCCCTCATCCAAGCAGCTTGTAAGTACAGTGGGAGCTGTACTTCTCCGGTATTGTAAAAAAGAAAATTTGCCTAGTATAGAAGGAAGTCTGAATGACCAGGGGTTGCTTTTGAGGCAAAGGAATGTACAACTGCTTTAACACTGGTAAGCTTATTTTGTTCAGGGTTGGCCCTAAATTCATAGTTTTTTCATTGCAACAGAAAGTGACAGAGAACATCCCACCCCATCACTCCAAAGAGGAGCCAACATCTGCAACTAAATTTGCATATTACGCCTTAAATCCCTCTTTAGTGCCCCGTCTGCGATTACTTCTGGGTCTGGAAAGATGACTGGAGAGAACAAGTGCTTGGCGCCAGGGGCGAGGTTTCAGTACAAAATCGCGGTCTCACTGAGTTTTGAAGCCTAACTTAACCAAAACATTTAATTTTGTTTTGGCTAATGGGGAGAAGGTAGGGTTGCCACCCGTCCGGTTTTCACCCGGACAGTCCAGGTTTGGCGTCTTGTGTACGGGTGTCCAGCCAGCGGGCAACCAGACACAAGACACTTAGTGCCGACACCGGAACTTTAAATTTTCTCGTAGATGCGGCTGCCGAGGTCCTTGGCAAGTGCGATCTCGGGCATCTTCCTCTGAGCTGCGGGCAGCCTGTGCCTGATTACAGGTGCCCGCAGCTCAGAGGAAGGGTCGGGTGGCAAATCGGCAGCAGCAGCGCAGCGTCAACCTGCAATTGCCTGCAGAGACTCACAGCATGGCCATCCCTGGAGGGCGGAGCCCAGGATTCCAACACAGCAGCAACGGACAGCTGGCCCTGCCCACTAAGGGGAAGCTGCCGGGATGAAGTCGCATGGATGATAGCCACGCCCCCTGGAGTGACAAGCCAACACAGGAGATCCCAGGGTGCCGCCAACTCTGCAGCGTTGTGGTATGTATACTGAAGTAATTCACAACTTAAATGTCCTCATCTGAGGATCTACTCCAATTAGACCCGTAGCAGTTATTTATGTATAAATAAGTGTGTCTGCAGTGATTTAAAGAGACCCTGTCACCTCATGCATATCTAAACACTTTTTTTTTTTAAATAAAGTATGTAAGGGTTAAAAATATTTTTGTTACTTTCATCAAGCTTTTGCATGCTTTGTATGTCCTGTAAATTAAGCTTTGTCAGGTGCCACCAACTTCTGCTTAGGAATGAACTTTTAAAATTGAACCAAACCAACCAAAATGTAATCATTTATAACATACGACAGTATGTGCTCATCTGTCACCTCTAAGACGTAGAAAGGGTGCGATACTCACATTAACCAGCAGTCTCATGGTTAATGGAGTCTTATTGTGGCTTTTTTAAGCTTGTTCTGCTCCTTGATTCTTCAGTTCTTTTCACGGCAGCAGCTTTGGGTGGGGACTGAGCGACCTTCTGCTCGGCCTCTCCTGTGTCTGAAGACATCAACCAGGGGAAGGAGAGGGAGAGAGAGAGGTGGAGAGGGAGCAGAATTTCATACTTATCTCATCTCTTGGTCTTTACAACAAAGACACACATATGGAAATGAATGAACTGTATGGGCCTGGACAAGAATGTGGTTTTCAGCTTCAGACCTTCAATAGCAATTCAAACATCTCATCTGCTCGAGTGTGTTTGTTAGAACACATAATGAAGAATGTTCAATGACCACAGGATAGATTACAAATACTGTGTGGATAATGTATCAGTCTTTGTTTCTCTAACTCTTCTCTGATATAAGCATATGTATCTGTTTCAGAACGCCACTATCATAGGTTCAAATATACGTTGGTGGAGCCTTGAAGGCAAGACCGAATTTACTATGTCTGCTGCCCCAAGGCCAGGTTCCTCAGTGCGCACCCTACCCGCCAACCCACCCCTTCCCCCCATGAAGAATGGCAGACCTGCAGGCTGCTTACAAGTGATATCGGTGACATTGCCGGGATCACTTGTACAAAACAAGTGGCTAAATGTAGAAAACAACCACCCGTCCAACCCCCGGAACTGCATGTCGGGCATCGGGAGATAGGAATTCCACATCCCTGCTGCCCCTCTACTCCCTGCTGCACCAAGGCCAGGCCTTGGATGGCCTTGTGGGAAATCCGGCCCTGCTCGAAGGAAACGCTATGTGTAGCTACACTACAGTGCTAGAGGTCTCTATAAAGCCAAGAGCTGATCAACTAGTCTGACCACCGACAGTTAACACTGAAAGCAATTATGGACGCCACTTTCATATTTTGTATGTGGCGTTGCTTGTTGCCCTCATATAAAATCTTGAGCTCACAGTTACATAGTCCGCAAAGTTCAAAAAAGCTAAAAATTCTCCAAGCAACTCATGGACGACTCATTGTAACTGATCTTAGTACGTTGTATTTGTTTTGACAATAATTTCATTCTACATGGTTAACAAGTGCCAATATGAGAGTGTCAGGAGTACTTGATGACATTTACAAATTGGAAATTATCTGAAAGGTCCTATTGCAATTGTGGCTGGTTGGTCTGTGAGACTCATGTGACAATCTGAGATTACATGCAAACACATGTTCGATAACACATAAATGGCTGCGGGCCCTGTCATTGCTTTGTGTGCACCCCACCCATAGCTGTTCGCATGAGTCTCACGGATCAACTTGTGAGGACTCACCAAATGGGCCCCAATCTCGAGCGTGAATGGGGCCTTAATGAACAATTGTCCTTTCATCCATGGAAACGAAGCAACCCTCACACTACACGTGTGCCAAGATTGCATGCTGAGTCAAGCTGAAGTGTACCCAAAGCCAATTTTAGTTCTGGAAATAGTAGGCCATGGTTACACTTCTGACCTTTTTTTTTTGTTCTTTTATGCAGTCATGGTGGTGTCTTCATTGGAAGAATTTACCGCTACCTCCAGAGGCAGGGAAAAACTTAACATTTTGGATTTTCCATCACTTTCTATTCTGTTACAGTGGTCATCAAGACAAAATGTAACCAATGCAACAATGATGGGCAGACCCCTCAGGTGTCACTGTTAGTGATGGGACATCTGCCCATCTATGGCAGGGGTCCCAAAACTCTTGAGCTCATCGACTCCTTCAGGAAGTTTCAGATTGTTCATCAACCACTAAACATTCATCATATGAAAATTATTTAACAATTACTACTTTATATAAAAGTACTATGAATAATAATAATAATAATGTGAATACCGTCAACACTTCCTCTTGGTATCAGCAACTGCCATTATGGTTTGTACAATGTTGAATTTTTAGCAAATGCACAGCAATCAGTTCTTTTGCACCACTACTACCACAGTGTGCTCACTGACTCTCCAACTGAGTTTGAGGTGGGAGCAGTAAGCTTAGAATGGGAAGTGAACTTCTACATGTAAGCCACCCTTACGAGCGTGCTCCTGCCCAGGACTACAGCCCAGTATTGCAACAATCCGGCTGGGAGAAAGCACAGTCTGTAGTCAGTGGGGCCTGCTCCAGTTCTGCTCTCCGCACAGGCTTTGAACAGCACAGTGATGATGTCACTGCTATTTTTACAACCTAATATCTAGGCTTACAAAGTTATTTAGTGCACACAAAGTGGATTTATATCCTTTGAGGCAATTGAGGAACATTGAGGAAAAATTTTAGAGAGATTGTACAATTAGAGTGTAACGTGTATGTGCAGCTTAAAAGGGACTGCTGCGATTTTATTCAGAACGGTTAGTAAATTATAGAAATCTCTGCTGTTGGAATACAGGTAAGGCAGTGCCAGTCCTGCACTGTACTTTATGTAATGCTCCCTCTTCATCTCAGATAAGACCATTTCTATCTTTTAAATAGCAATCCCCTTATTGGCTGTGCATTTTCCATTTTCTGTGTTACAGGTAAATTACCTTTCCTCCCTTCCTCCCCCCCACCACCACCACCACTACTAAGTACCACCCAACACAGTTTTTATTTGTTTTTGCTGGTTGCCTTTGATAATCTGTACACATTGGATTGCCCTACAGGGTAAAGAAGAGACGGCTCCTGTAGAGCACACAAACCTGCTTGTCACTGCAAATCAAGCACAGTAAAGCTGACAACAGCCTTAGGAGAGAAGCAGCACATGCAGGGAACCAGCTTTTTTATTGCCGGATCCACCTACACAGAACCAAAGAAGAACTTTTCTGCAGCTTGGGAAAAGCAGAGATAACTGTGGACTGAACTAGAACGATCCTTTACAGTATATTACCACAAAATTACAGTATATATATATATTATACAGTATGTAATCTGTATACGTATGTATATATACGCATCAGTATTTTGTTAAATTAAAAGTGGAATTACCCGTTTTAAAAGCCTTAGTACTAATGACCGGCTACAAATTGCGCAGGTTGTCCCATGAATTATATCATTTCCACTGTACCATGCACTTGTACAGCTGCAGTCAAGCAAGGCACAGCCGTCATTTGTGCCCATGCATTATATCTACCGCTACATATATGTACATCACCTAGTCCTTTGATTACTTTTAACTGAGGCGCATGGCATCGGTGGTCTCCACTCTTTATTCCCTGATCAATTTAACAAGAACAAAACAAAACAAGTGTTAAAATAAATATTCTCTCTACTAAAAATCAAGCACTTTATAGGAGAAGCCAAAGGAGTCTGGAGGGCCCGCGAATCTCTAAGAATAAGTATTTACTTCCTATGCTCTTCAACTTCATCTAATGGCCATATTGCGGAATTATATTACATTTGACCTAAAAAGAAACTATACAAAGAACAGTCATTTATGCCTCTAGTCATGCAGAACGAACATTCTCAGAGATTCACAGGACAAATGGCTCTGCATATTGTTTATAAGCAGACCATATACGAAACTGGCCTTAAAATTTGAATGTAATACTCAAGCCAAAACTTCATTGATCCGATCCAAAGTCAACTTTCATAGGTGGATTTGTTTCTCATTATGGAAAGATTTACAATTATTTCCTGTTGGGTGTCTGAAGATCGAAATTGTAGGGCAACCTCATGTTGTCCTAGCCTGATGAGGCTAGGACAGCAATGAAAACCTGAACTCAGAACCTGAAAAAGGGCTTAAGTGTAGAGACATTCACAATTAAGCCCATCATCAGGTCAAATGCGTCAGTGCGAGGAGATCAAAAGTGGGACTTCTATGTGCACGTTCTCCAGAACAATAAAGTTTTATTGAATGCTGATCATTGTGTGAAGATGTTTTTTTGCTGTGGATAACGTATGGGGAGCATGGACTGCTCCATCTGATGCTCGCATCAGAGTCCCCAGACATTAGTATTATGGAACCTTGGAAACCTGACAGACGTTATGACATTTCTCCACTCCATCTAAAAGTTTAAAAAAAGTTTTTGGTACAGTCACACTTTAATGAATGCTGATATAGAAGGGGTCTACTGTGCTCACTTTGCTACTGAGCCTTGAGTGGTTACCTGGAAGTCTAGATAACTTGATAACTACTGGCAGTTACTCAGTGGTAACTATGAGTATCCCATTTTTGTTAATAGCTCTGTTACCAGCAGATAAAATGGGCCACCCAGATCTCTATGAATTTCTCAGGATTGTAAAAGAGAACAGAAAACGTATATTAATCACTACTATACCAGTTAGCGGCAAGTTCCATTTGGGAAAAAAAACTTTTCCTGAGAAATCTGCTGAATTGGCCAAGATCCAAGCCATAGGTAGCCCTGTCAGCACTAACCAGTTCTACAAACGTCAATTTAAAAATCAACTGAGCCAAGTTGAAAATTCTCAGCCAAACAGTGACTGCGTCCTATCAGAAGCAGTCACTGTTTGGGTATTCTGGCAGCCACCTGGGTTGGGGCTGCCTGAATACAATAGCCCCGTCCACATTCTGAATAAGATAAAACAAAACAAGTATGAGCAGGGTCATAAGTCTTGCTGTGCATACTCGAAGGTTATGGCAAATCTTCCCGCAGCCCCGTTCCACTTTAACTGGGGAGCAACTGTAAGGTAACCCTTCTTAAAGACTGACCAGTTTTCAAAACATGGGGGCATATTAATGAAATAGTAAATCTGACATTCACAAAATGTTCACTACAGTGAATCTTCCCGATGCACGCATTTTAAGTTACAGTGATGGATTCACCACCAGAGAATGTTTGATGAAAGTCACATTAACTGCTTTATAAATATATGCAATAAAAGTATCATAGTCAATGCTTCACTGATGGTGTCTATTATTTAACCAAACCATGATTTACTGCTTTGTTTGTTCAACATTTGACCCCAATAAAGATGAACATGAATTGTCCACCTAAATGGTCGCCTTCAAAGTTCTGAAGAAAAATTCACACAAGCAGATTCTTCAAGCTATGCATCTGGTAGACATTTTTGTGTAATCCAAGTTGGTCAACTATGACACCAATATGACATTTCTAAAAGAATGAAAATCACTTGCACACGTTGTCAGTTATTGGAGCTTCAACCCAAAGGCCATCCTACAGCTGGTCAAAACATGCTTGGGCATTCAAACATTACACACAAGATTAACTGAATTTGGTTCTATGAAAGTAAGAAAAGCTGCAATTTATCAGCATCTGCGCATCTTTTAATTAAACTCATAACAACCCCATGGATCAGTTTTTTATTCAGTCTACTGTAGATGTGGCTGAACAGCATACTATGTAGGACCTTTAATAGTGATACTGGGAGAAACAAACTTATCAATGTTTAGGGCCTACCTTGGCACATGGGCTAGACCAGACGTAGGAAACCAGCACTCCAGCTGTGGTAAAATTACTTTAAAGCGGCTCTGGGAGACATACATATGGCTGTCAGTCTTGCAATTCATCATGGAACTTGCTGGAGAGCCGAGGTTGCCTACCCCTGAGCTAGACAAGCACGCACACTCAAATTCACTGAACATAAGTATCATGCAAGGTATGAGCCTCATTAAAACTGGTATTCAGTTTTGAGTGCTTGTTGGAGAACTAAGGACCTTTGTTATCTCCATGGTTTAGTTGTGCTCCTCGCTATGCATCTTCTGCAGCCCACCTCTATTATGATGCAAAGCCATGATGCCAGGCTCCTCCTGCTTGATATTTTATGATGTAACATAAATCATCATATTAAAAAATTCACCTGTGTGAGTACTCGATGCACAACAATATGCCGGCCGATGATTCAGTCTACCAGTGTGCATCTTAAACTGAATTTCAAATTTGGATATACCTAGGATTTATCTGACTGACTTATACAAAGCCAGTATTCCAGCTGTAGGTATAGTCTACTTGGTTGGGTCACTTTTTGGTGTCTTTTATCTCTAGGGGGCTCTAGAAGCATGTTCACTATGCCAGAGTTCTCACCCACCAGGGAATTTCACTCTTCCTGCTACAAACTGGGTCCCCTCCTCTCCCTATGCTGCATTTTCCATAACAGAAGATAAAATACAACTGCAGCAGTACAAATTGGACCCCCATTATAACTGTAATATATTATAACTGTAAAATGTAATATATTGGAGTTTTACAGTCCTTAGATGTAGTGGCTGCATTTTTCTTCTTTTTACATTTTTTTTTCTTTATTTTAACATGGCGATCCTACCAATAACTCATTTTCTGTCCCTGGGTGTCTACAGTAAGCTCACTCACTGTACTGTATCTATGGAAGGGGCCATGGTTGTTTCACTAGGCTGAGCTCCTGCTTTTGACTACAAACACGACTTTCTTGCTTCATCTCCATTGCATAGGGGCAAGATGGCTTAGAAGGACGAAGATTGTTGGTGACTTCAGTCACAGCAAGTTACAAGGATACTGTGTTTGTGGAAAGATCAACTGGGATTTTCTGCTCAAAGCCATTGTTCCCTAATAGAAATGTTCAGATTTTGCTCAATGTCATGAGGCTCAATTTACAGTTGTCTAGAGTTTACTATTAATGTTCCAACAGCCATTACATTGTGTCTGGAATCTATACAGCATTGGGAACCCCCCCCATTGCAATAAGCAAAAGGTCAACTTTATTGGTTGGGCAAAATTGCAATTTCCGCAAATTAGCATAATGGAACAAAACAGATAATTAATTCTATATAAAAGTATATAATTTAAAAAGGTGGTTACCCTTTAAAGTGACACTAAACTCAGAAGTTACATCTTAAAAATACATTCAAGTACCTTACGTATTAACAAAAATGTATCCTATTTGTGTATCACTCGGCTGTAGATCCTCAAATCATCTCTGAATTGGAGCTGACACTGTCCTTCCTTCTGGAGGGGGGATACTTTTGTTCCCCATGGTCTCTGTGTGTGTTGTAAAGTAGCTGCCACTCTAAACTTGCATAATAGACTACAATCTCAATACAAATTAGTAAACTAAATGTGCGATTGTAGACCATCGCAGGAGTGAGTTTGAAGTGGACAGTGTCAGCACCAATTCAGAGATGATTTGAGGATCTACAGCCGAGTGATACACAAATAAGATACATTGTTATGATTATAGGTGTTAAGTTACTTGAATGCATTTTTAAGATTTAACTCTAGAGTTTAATGTCACTTTAAGTTCTAGAGCAGGAATCACAAACTGTGATACTAGCAATGTAAGTTTACTTAAATGTATCCGATTGGCCAAGAGCACTTTGTGTTAAAGTAGTCCATCATTTTCCCATACCTCCACCGGTCTTTCCTTCCGCCGAGGAGGTTTGAATATGGTGGGCTTTTCCAGTATAACTATCCCACCGTCATCTTCTTCATCATCTGAAATCACCTCTGGCACCTCGTAGGTTGTGCTACAGTTCAGCTCTTTGTGTTCCACGTTTACCTCAATCACTATGTCCACATCAAGCTAAACAGCATAAATGAACATCACCATGAAATACATTGTACATGAAATGTACATTTTACTGTTTTGCAAAATAATCAACAGAGTTCTTTGGTTAGTAAACACCACCTCAAGTCGAACTAAAATTCACTGCATATAAACCAAACCATAGAAAGAACACTCTCATTACACCGCAAACTGGGTAATGGCATTAGCAAGGGGCACTGCAACAAGCAACCAACATGCAATAACAAAATATTAAAGCAGACTCTGCTCAGGAACAATTGGTATTTTTGGAGGGGGTTGAGGTATATGTTTTTATATGACAGCATCTGGGGACCGAATCCCTAGAGTCAGCTTCTGTCCTTTTAACATAAGATGATATCATGAAATAAAATTGGCACAGTTCTACTTTATACTTAAATTTACAGTAATTTCTGGGGACCGTTCCAGGTAATGGAGGTGTGTCCCTAAAAATGTCCCTGGTTCTGGTTTTGGAACTCGGGGTTATATTCTGTTCCTACTATAATGTTCATATCAGCGATCTGCTGATCATTACTGAAGAAGATTCTGGGAAGTTACAGTCAGACAGATGTGAGATGGCTAAAACCATGCTAGGATTTGGAGCGGACAATCGGACTCACTGAGGTCATAAAACTATGGCTAAGATCAAAGCCTAAAGTTAATTTGAGGTAAAACGAGGGGCAGATTTGGTACTTTGAGTTGAGGATGACAAGGATAATGGTTGAAAAGTGGTTTGAGCTCTACAGCAAGGGTGGACAAATAAATGTGGAACTCAGGAGCTAGTCTGTCCAATGCAGGAGCCAGCAGGATATTTTTTAGGAGTCAGCTCCATTACCTACAACTAGAGAAAACCTAAAAGTTAGACGTCTGCGTTGATTGATCTTAACATAAATGTATGCATATCTCAATGACAGACAACAGGAAAGCTGTTGGCCTAGTAGTCAGTAAACCAATAGGGACCAGCGCTGAGGATAGAGGTTGCAAAGAAAGATGGGGGGCACCAGTGCAGGGAATTATTTATTAACCATTAACCATGGTTTACCATCTTTAACCACCACAGTATTTATATTATTACGTAATTGTTAATGTTCTTATGCTGCTGCACACATTTATTCTATATGTCTAATACCAACTTCTTTACACTGTGGCTTTTTTGCAGACCTACAGTACAAACCTCAGCTGTCTTATCAGGTTTTAGCTGAGGAGGCACTCTGGGATTTTTGACTGAATTGTTTGTTTCAGTTGGGTGGGCATTAGCAGAAGTTCTAACCGTAATACATCAACACTGTCAAGACATCTAAAATAATGCTCTTTATTGCACATAAAGGGATTTGTGACTAGCCAGGATACTGCTAACTCATCCAGTACATCTGGCTCTTTTCACTGGAGACTTCATGGTCAAACATTTACCCCCATTCTAACCAAGGCCCGCAAGCAGCCATGTTCTGCTGTTATGACACTGGAAGGGAAGGGTTAGATCAGGTTTTTATAGCTGGTATTCACTTTATGATCCTAGCTGAAGAAATAGTACAGATGTAAGGGCTAGCTATTACCTGAACCTTATGAGGCAGCCATTTTCTAGTAAGGGAGGCCTGGTTCATAATGCTATCTGGGCAGTTAGGTTGTTTCTGGGCAGTTTTAAAATGCTAGGGAGTTAAGAGCACTACTGACAAATGTCTACTACAATCTAGTGTAACAGTGTCAACAAATGCTTAGTAAATCACATAAACCACACATGAAAACCATCAGGTGAATATTCAAACAACAGTTATATTTTCCAGACAGTAAAATAACTTATTAATTTTGTAGTATGAACGTGACATGCTTATCAGGACAATCCAATCTGGTTAGTAGCAATTCAATGGAATCTACAATGGAATCTTTATATCTCCTTCACTTCAGTTCACTTCTCATGTAGTTAATTGTTCAATGTTTGCTTTAGGATGCAAAAACTAACTGGTCTAAGTATAGGATGTAGGAGACTGGTAGCTAGTCATTACAGGGCACCATAGATAGCTGTACCTGGCTATGAAATAACCTCATTGTACTTTCATGAACAAGTAAACTTGATTTGTTTCAGATCAGCAACTCACAAAGTGCCAAAGCCAGAGACAGCTTAGTAACTAGCATATTTGGATATCATATTTGGATATCATATTTGGATATATGGATATCAGAAATGGCAGCCTACATGAATGAAGACAGTTCCTATGCAAATACTGACTTTTTGAAAGTCAGTATGCATATTTTTGGGTTTACCCCTCGTCCAATCAGTGGTTGAGCCTAGCGATGGTTCACTCAGATACCTCGATCTAATATGCTGGGGGGACATGCCTGCTCCTTGCATTGCCAAAGGGGAGTTTGGCTGTGCAGTGCTATCCGAAGAGCGACATGGCAGCCTACATACTGCTGCACGAAGACAGTTCCTATGCAAATTGTGACTTTTTGAAAGTCAGTATGCAAACTTTTGGGTTTTCCCCTCTTCCCACCAAACAGTGCTTGAGCCTATTGATGGGTGACAGAGCTATTATTTTGGAGAGGCATGTCTGCTCTTTGCATTGCCAAAGGGGAGCCTTGCTTTGCAGGGCAGTCAGAAAGGAGGCATTGACCTTAAAGGTATCAACTGGTGCCCACAATATTGGGGAAGGAGGAGGTTATCATATGTAGTTTTATGGAAGGTTTGTTTTAAGTTGAAGTGTAAAGAACTTATTTTATATGCAGAACCTTTAGATATCCAATGGGGGCTGGTGCCACCCTACCTGAAGAAAGCCATGTCTGTGTGCCGTTCTTCCAGGACTATGTAGACAACCCAGAATCATATTTTGGGACACAATTTAATCAACCTCTCCATTTTGTTTTTTTCATTTGAGAAAATTGTAATGCTTTAGACTATCAATGCAGTTCATGGTAGATTCCTTGTGAAACACCCACAAAACAGTGGGAAAAAAGCTTCAACAAAAGCATGCAGAACAAGGACACTTACACAGAAGCCCCAGGTCAGGACATTGTCACATACGGGAAAAAGAAACAGCAATATTACAATTACATTTTCTTCAAGATTCACATCAACAACTTCATCCACATAAATGTAACTTCTTATATCCTTTATTGTGTAGGAAGCTTGATTAATAGGCACATCCCAACAACTACCAGCTACTTACGGTTCCTTCTTATAGTCTACTGTGTGTGAGCTGCTAGGGTGGGCCCCCACCAGTGCGGGCAAACACTCTGTCCTCTAAAGGCCACAAGCCAGTAATCGTGGCTCAAAAGTGATTGAGGCAGGCTTAGCTTTTTATACCTACTGCAATCTTGTTCTGACTCCACAAAAACCTGGTGATTAAGTTAAAACAAGTTTTGGATTACCTGGTCCATATGGACATAACTGCTTGCAGAGTAAGCTGGAAACAGAAGAAGAGTTTGCCTAGGTGGTCAGTTCGTTTTTTAGACTCATTTCCATTGCTTTCATCCAGCTGTATTGCTATTGTGTTTCTTATTTAACAGCATATAAAATAAAAAAAGCTGCATTATATGTGCACTGCAATCAAATTCTAGCTCTACAAAGAGCAACCTTAATATAGAGAACATTTCAATTAATGACATATTGCACAAGGACCATTGACTGTGCACCGACTAGATAATGTATGCTAAATTTAGCTAATACTGCCCTTATACGATGTCATAAAGCAATATACTGAGAACTGGCCACCATCCCAGGAAGCACTTTATATTGTCAGGCACTATATAGCGTGACCTTCTCAATATGTTCTGCTGTAAATTTTCAATCACACAGACAAGGCAAGTGCTTTTTCCTATATTAGCTTGCACTTTTCAATTTAGATAAGCCTATTAGCAAAATTTATTTCTGCTCACATTTACAATTTAGGAGGGTTCATTTGACAAGCTATACAGACGGGACAATTAACCTGGGAGATGTTGTATAGTGGTGATATAATCATCAGATGCATTACTACCGAATGCTGTTGACAAACGAGCCGGCGCCGGAGCTGTCTGATGAATCAGAGGTACTACCTGCCAGTTCTCATTTGTGTTGGTGGGTTCTTGTTCACCAGCATCACTGTACCTCATAAAGGAATTCTTATTATATGCAGGTTTATCAATAAATTATTTTATTGATAAGCAAAATTATAAATATAAAAATATGTATAGCCAGAACTCCACTTTATAGCATTCGCTACAGTTGGGAGGGTTTCAGATCCATGTCAGTTTATGTTTTCCCGTCTGTATCCCATTGAGAAGAACTTCTGTTACTTCCTGTCGTAGAGATGCAACAGTGTCAGGAAATCTCTGCAAAGTTAGAGAAAATCTCCTCGTAGACAATGGAACAGGTGTCTCATTATAAAATTTAACCTCACTTCACCATAAGGCCTCATTCACAAGGGGCGTGTTGTCCTGTACCGCATTTTTTTATGCGGCAGGAGCTGAGGGAAGAAGTGTGTGGGCAGCTCATGTAACTCAATGGAGATGCAGAAGCTGTGCACCCTCGCACGCTGCTTCCCACAGCTTCGAATTTTGACAGCTGCGCACGGTGTACGAACCTGGATCCATCATGTCTGCACCCGAGGCCATACACCGCATGTGTGCAGCTGTCAAAACTCAGAGCTGCAGTGTGAGAGAGGGCACAGCTCCTACATCCACATAGAGTTACATGAGCTGCCTGCATGTTTCTTCCCACAGCTCCAGGCACATCACAAAATGGCCCTTCATGCTGTACGGGGCAACATGCCTCATGTGGATGAGGCCTTATTATAAAATTCTGGATTTGCCAAGACTTTCTGTCTCGGTAACAATGGTCACCTGGACAATTAAACAGATGGTAAACTTATGTAGTGAGGATGCATACAGTAATAAATCCTGACAGGCATTCTAACCCTTCCATAGTCAGTTCAAAAAGTTGTGTGTAATCCTTTGCAGAGCACACGCACCTCTATACCTGATAACAAGGAGGGCAGTAGGAGTATACTTCCAAAAGCCTTGGCTCTGTAACTTCTGTTTCCAGTGTCTATAATCACATTCAACCTTTAGAAAGCCAGATTTGATTCTGATTGGTGGCAGTGAGAAACTTGTTAGCATTATTTTATCAGGCTATCAGTGTGAAAGAGACAGTAGAAAGGCTGTTTCAACATCACTAGCAGATTTGTGTCAGGATCACCAGATACCAGGCAAAGGGGAGAGGAGAGGCCTAGAGCACTACAGCAATGTTGGGATGAAAACTGGACCTCTTTATCAGCTAGGCTATGCTCCCTGTATGCTTCTCATAGTTTATTTTATATATTTTACTTGAGCGTTCCTTTGTTCCTTTTAGTGCATTTGAAGGAAGCATTGGAAGATTGGAAGTCTGCAGAATGTAAGTGGTTGGTGAGTGAGCATGCAAACCAACAAATTAATATGATTTTTAAAGTGCCAAATGAACTCTCTCACATTGGTTTGTCGCCTTTTATTTCCTAACATTGATTGCCCACTAGTCCAATCGTTTCAGTTAATTTGCTCAGTGAACATGTAAAGAGAAATATCTGGTGTACATCTCTTACTTTGGTAGACCTCACTATTCTCACAGAGAAAGCAAAGCAAACCTACAGCTTCCAATTGTGTTGAGGGAAAACATCAATCATGCCCATGATATGTCTGCCACAAATCAGGTTTAAGGTATTTGGTCCATAAATAAGGGTTTGTTGAATTTTTATGTCATCACGGTAGAAGCAGCGCTGCGTTTTTCTTCAACTCCTGGGCATTCTCTGCGTGTTTCACATGCAGTACCCATAACCCCTAGGGTAAATGCATTTGCTGGAAAGCTCACCAAAAATGCAGCACGCAAGATGTTTCTTATAAAATGCACATAAATAACATAGATAGATGTGGATCCAGCCAAAATAGAATAATGTTCTACCCAATAAGGGAGACTCAGGGGCCTTCCTATAATGAGGCTGTTGCCTCAGGCAGCATCTCATTGGTGGGGCAGCTGATGTGGGGGGTGGCAGAGGGGCAGCCACAGAGCTTTTAGCAACCTATGACATTCTTGCCCAGCTCATTGACATCATCGGTTGCCAGGGAGCTGAGCGGGACACTCTTGATGGTGTCCCGCTGAGCTTCTAGCAACCAGTGACCTCAGTGGGCTAGGCAGTC
>NW_017307456.1:142325-162779 GCF_000935625.1 Nanorana parkeri | reverse complement strand
GCCACCCTCCGCTCCCCCCACCCACAACCAGCAGAAGCACACACAGCTGCGCCCCCTACCCAGATGACCAGCAGCACCCTCCACCCTGGACAAGACGACAAGCAGCAGCGCCCCCCTACCACTCCTCCAACCCCCTTGCCGGCTCAAGGGGCTCAGGTGGCTTGAAAGGTAGGAACAGCCCTGTGGAGACCGCCGACTGAAATGCCAGTTGCCTGTCTCTCTCTGGTTCTACATGTTCCAAGTTACTGGCCTAGAACAAGCATGCAGATCAGGAAAGTCAATGTAAAGCTAAAACGCCTCACCTCCATACTTGTTCTGAATCAGTGATTTAAAAAACACTGAAGCATTGGATCATCAAGACAGCCATGAACGGACCTTTTTAGAAGTGCCAATGGCAGCCTTCATATGTGTTCATTACAGGTTTACATAAAAGTATATGTATAGACAAAACTTTTTTTAAAATTTTGGATGGAGTAGGGAAGGGTTAAAACCCCTGCCATGATTTTGTTTTCCTGTCTGCACACCATTGGTGAAATTTCCCTTCATTCCTGTCCCAGAAATGCAACAGGAAGTTAGAGGAAATCTCCCAAAGTGATGGGACTTTCCCCTCTTATTTGTCCACAGAACAGACATTTCTGTTGGAAGATTTTCCCTTTACCAATTATTCTGGGGACAACTCTAAAATTTTGGATTTCGCCGACAACGAGAGGGGTGAATCTCCCCACACGAGACACAGACAACCATAGACAGAAGGTCTAACACTTCCCCAATCCATCCCAAAAAAATTGGATTTTTTAGTAATCACTGTAAAATCCTTTTCTCTACGCTCATTGAAGGACAGAGTAGAGATCTTGATCTCTGTACCAATGGGTTAAACCGCCACTTGCAGGAGTAGGTATAACCAGGGGTGTAACTAGAAATCACAGGGCCCCATAGCAAATGTTTGTATGGGCCCCTGTGATTTCTAGTTACGCCCCTTGCAGAGCCCACCTGAGATCCCAAACCACTCACCTAAGAGTGACCCTGCAGAGCCCGCCATGGTGGGCTCTGCAGGGTCTCAGGTGGGCTGGTCACACCCCTGCACACCTCTTACCTGTCAGCCCCGTTTCGCTTTCCACCTCTCCCTCATGCACAGGGCCCTACCTTCTCTTCCATCGCCGGGCCCTGTCTCCTCTTCCATTGCCGGGCCCCGTCTCCTCCTTTGCTCCGACGCCGGCTGTCACTGAAACAGCAGCGGCTGTGAGGCGGTACGTGCCACTGCAAAGATCACTGACAGGTTGTCAGTGATCTAACAGCGACATGTTCCTCCTCACACCCGCCAGAGATCCAGATCTCCACTGTGTCCATCAATGAACGAAAGAGAAAATAGGATTTTTTTGTACTCACTGTAAAATCCTTTTCTTTGCGTTCATTGAAGGACACAGTGGAGATCTTAATCTCTGTACCGATGGGTTATACCTACTCCTGTAAGTGGTGGTATAACCCATCGGTACAGAGATCAAGATCTTTCCACTGTGTCCTTCAATGAATGAAAAAGGTTTTGCCTAGAGATACACTTTAAAAACTTTTCATATATCACTATGTTATATTATAAATCAGTTTTCGTATGTAACACTTTCTCATGCAATATTAACACCAAAGTGTTAGAAATAAGTGCAATGCAATTGTGTATTGGGAATAAGGAACCAATGCAGATAACAATAAGGATATTGGAAACCATATTATGGATCCCCCCCTGCCTATAAAGACATCTTCCCTAACACTGCTATGCTCATATAACACAGTAGAGGGCACATTATCCCATAGATATTCATACAAGGTAGAGACGCCATATACAGCTCAAACACATCACTACAGTCTCCTCTGTAAAGCACAGAAAAGCTCCATGCATGAAAAGTCATCTTCTTCTAGTCTACAGATTTCCTCTAGCAAATGATCCACGGTTAGTAACGAAGTCTGACCAAAAATGGGGTTACCACACTAATGATGTATTTGCACACAAATGATTATCAGTCCAAGGAAAGGCAATTCAAAGCTGTTAGGACAGAAGCCTTGGATGGAGCCATTACACTCACCTCTCAGGACTCTGCCGGAGGAACAGCACGTACACACTGCAAAATGGGCCAACATTAGGCTACTGTATGGAATTATTCCAAATAACTAAGACACAAGGAAATTCTCCTACCCTTTGATTTCCAATTTGTTATTAGTAACAGAATTTTTTTGGAGTTTGGGCGTGAAAACAGCGTCCGACTGAAAATAAATAGATTTCTAAACCAGTACGCCTCTACGGCCTGAGCGGACATGTTAAAACATGGAGAAAAGGGGGGATCCCCAAGTCCTGGCCTTATCTCGAAAAAACTATCGCGATCAACTCAATAAAGCCAATCAATCAACGATTCCCTTCAAGAACATTCAGCTGGGGTATCTTTTGAAACAAAAGCACGTAACATTCATACGTTTAGTGCTCGCCAAAATCATTCAAACAATGAACATACAAACCTATTGGCTATGGGATCGGTATGGGATGATTTTGCTGTGTACTTGGATGGTATGAACGTTCAATAAATCTGATTATTTTATGAACTGTCGGATGGGCGGCTCTACGTAGGAATTTCAATATACAAACCTAGTAATAAGGAGTGAGAGGAAATATTTGCTAAACTAAGGTGATATCCTTTCTTAGAAGGTTGTCACCATAACAAGTGTCCCCATTGGAAGAGTCCCTCTTACTTTGCGTTCTGGCGACATCTATAAAAGTTTGGATTTCCCATCACTTTCTGTCCCAGTTATCTTAGACTGACCACCAGGATTTACAGAGAGCATAAGGAACCAGAACATCTGCTGGTGGCACTGTGGTCCTCGGACCTCAAGCATTTAGTTCCATCATTCACAAGCGGGTGTCTCCCAGCAGCAAGCAGTTCCCAGTAATTAGTCTGGGAGGGTATTTAGCTCCTCTTCCCCATTCACACGTGCATAGATGCCGTGTTTTGGGATTTGTGCGGCAAGAACCTTTGGATTCCTGTGGCAGGAATCCTAGGTGCGATGTGGCTGCTGTACCCAGTGAAGTTAATGACAGGGTGACAGTGGCCACATCTGGCAGCAGCAGTCCGCTTGTAATCATGTATGGTACATTCCTTCCGCAGGAATCTGTAGAGTCCTGCCACAGGGTTTCCAGAACACCCCATGTGAATGGGGCCTTAGTGCCTCAGTTTTTTACCTGTGTGTCCATACTTTCTGTTCACTAGTCCTGGTTACCTGTGAGCCTGCTTCCTGACCACTTGGCAAACTGGGGTGCTCTGTCTGGCTTCCCGCCCAGCACACTGATGCCACCGGTTGCCAGGAGCTGAGTGGGGCGCTCTGGCTGGTGTTCTGCCGAGCTCCTGGCAACCAGTGACATCGGTGAACTGGGCAGGAAGCTGGACAGAGCCGCTGACAGCGCAGTCTGGTGACTGCCCATCCCCTCCCCACCCAGCTGTGACCGTTCTCTGCCACCAACCCCTATCCCGGGACGACATCGTCTCAGGCGGGGAATACCTTAGGGAAAGCCCTGGCTGTGATTTATGCTCTTTTATGACTGATTTGCTGGAGTGCAATGAGCCGTACCAGCACCCAGGGTACAGACCATCCATTCTTTGCTTTAAGTAAGCAGGCTGCAGAGAGTACTATGCATTTTTGAGAATACTATTTTTTTTTTAGATAGGTTTACTTCCTCTTTACTAACATATACATTGTAGCAGTGCAATCATCCTGAATGATGCATTTTCACCAGTGAAAGCCTATTATCAGAGCTTTGTCCACAGACTCCAATATAAGAGAAACTGCAGAGAGCAACAAAAAGAGTCCAATTGACCTTTAATGCAACATCCGTCTGGACAAAAGCTGTGACTAATCCAATACAGTGCCACCCTTACTGAAGCCACAGACAGCTGAAATGTTCCAGCACTACAAGTATCAATGCTTCTCCTATTGCAGTAATATTAGTACATAGATGCAATTAACCTTTTACAATAATATATTATCTAAAATAACATATTATTCGTATAGTCATTAAGTGAGATGATTAGCAGTCATACGATCGCATGCACACAGGACAAAGCGTGCATTCTCTGTGAATAAGTGACAAACGACATACAGAATAAAGTCAGCTACCCTACAAACAGTCCTGTGTCCTCACTGTAATTATGTTCCCCGCATTCTGCTGTGTACAATACTCATACTATTTATATGTATTGTGGTGGTTGGGGGTGAGGGTTTGAGACATTTACATATAATGACCTCATGAAGTTAATACTGAAACTATTGTAGCTTCAAAAGAGAGTGAAACCACAGCATGTTGGTTTTCCACAACTTACTGGACAGAGTGGCAGCCATCTTTTTTTGCCTTTGAAGTAGCTACAAGATAAACAGCGGCCACCCTCAGGCTGGACACTGGTATATAGATGGCAATACTATTCCTATGCCTAAACATGGCCCAATAGTGAAAGGAAACTTTCAAATAATGGAAAACAGAATTAAGTGGAAAGAATTGGACTACCAGTGGTAAGGTTTGCAAATTAAGAAGGTAGAAGACCCCAAGTTTTTAAATGGATGAGGTTTTTACTGACTAAGGCTGCATTCACACATAGCGTTGCGGTTCCCGCATGGTTTTCCGCGCGGAAGAACGTGCGGGACGAAAACGCTAACATTTTAAAATCCCCACGGATGCCACTCTTTTGCTGATAATAGCCGCGAACGTGCGGAATCCGCCGGATTATCACGCTTGTACTATTTCAGGGCCATGCAGTTTCGTACCACACGGCCCCCGCAATGGTGTGAACGATGCACATTTAAGTGCATTGAATTCCCTGCTTAGAGCGGCTCCGCGCGTATCCGTACAGCCAAATACGTGCGGACAACAGCTCAGGTGTAAATGGAGCCTTAGAATCAGCATATAGAAATAAATGACTGCTATAGCAGAAAGATTACTTAGATAAACACACCCCAGCCTGCTGATTGCAAGTAGCAGCAGCACACTGATGAGGTAATCCCTCTACTCTGCTTTACCATGTCGCCTGTCAGCACATGTGCATGCAGCAGTCTGGTTCTAGTATCCCCTCCCTCTCCAGGTGTGAGTGCTACTGTGCAGGCCCTTACAGGAGGCTGGTATCAATTCAATCATTATTTAATGGTATATAACAATAAGCAATTTTTAAAGTCAGCTTTAAAATCACTATGTGTACCATTGTATTCAAGGTTCCGGGGGCATTCATAAAGCTATAAATGGCATGTGCATCTCCTGGTTCCTGCTTCTCCAGTCTATTGCTACTTTAGTACTTTTGAGCTATGCAAGCATTTCCTCTAAGCAAAACAGCGACTATCATTTTATTCCTTTGAGAACTGAATTACTGGAAAACTGTGTGAATTCTAATATAGAACCTGACTTGTTACTGACCTCTGCAGCTGCAGGCATTGTGGAGCAGTTCATGCTCACACTTTGCAAGAAAAAACACTGAAGTCCATCTCTCTGCCAGATCAGCTCCCCTTGCTTCCCCTTCCCAGTGATGACTCCGAAATTCATCTTTTCAAGCTCCTGCTTCCCAGCAGTGACTCAGCAACTCAGTTCACCTTTGAACTTCCCCCCTTCCAGCAGCAACACAGTATCCCCTGCCCCTCCTTATAGAGCAGCTCATCTCCCAACTGCGACTCGGCAGGTCAGCACCCTATGTTTCTCCTCCAAGCAGTGATTCAGTAGCTCAGCTTCTCCTGCCTGCTTCTAGCAGTGACTCAGCAGCTCAGCTCCCTCTCCTAGCATTGACTCAACAGCTCAGCTCCCCTTGCTCCCCCTCCCAGCAGTGACTTGGCAGGCTTCTAATAAATAATGGAGCTGGAGTTATGCGAAGGAGCGCAGAAGTGCTTTAGACTGAGAATTAATTTCCCCTCATTGACTGCAGCTACAGAGGTCAGTGTGGGATTGCTTTGAAGCACATTAGGAATATGGAAATACTTGAATATTCACATCTGGACTCAGGTCCGCCTTAAGACCAAGCCATCTAGTATTTCAATAAGACTTCATGGTACAGCTGAAATCTTTGTAAATTTTGGACCAAGGGTTCGGGTGAAAGAATCTCTTTTTGTCAGCCCGTACAGTATAAACAGAATATTGCTTTAGGAATGTACCATTTATGTATAGCAGGAGTGCAGATTTCTGCATCAGGCAAGAACAATTTCCCTCATACGTCTGCATGCTGGGATTAGACTGAAACAAAGCTCAGTTGTCTGTTGTAAGCTACATCATTTGTGTATTGTTCAGGATGGCGGTTTGTGAGACCAGTGTGATCACAGTGACACGTAGGACATCGTTAGGTGAGAAGGTGACATGGTGGACAAGGATACGGTTATATGACATCTCCACCAACCTGATGGCTCGCTGCCCTGGGTTGCACTCCGGGATAATTTAGACTTGGTGGATTTGCTCGATGTGCGCACAGTCACCGGAGACGGCGATGGGCTTTCACCACGAATGCTAGACAGGTCCTGCATGCTAAAACTTCTCAGTCTTTCTGAAAGTGCCCCCTGACCCTGAAAGAAGAAAATAAAAACATTGCTTAGGTAAAAAATATCCATTTCATACATGCTGGCCAATGACACATAAAGTGGAAGTTAAATTAATTAAAAGAGATACAAAAAATGTTAGCCCTGGTTCACACCTAGGCGTTTTTGAGCAGTTCGAAAAGCGCTTTTAACTGCCCAACACAAGAAATCCCATGATTTTCAATGGCCCTGGTTCACACCTGAGCAGAAAAACGCTTAGCAGGAAAATGCCAGACGCTTGAAAAGATACAGAAGCTTCTTTGGGCAGGTAAAGTTTCCTCCCCACAGACTTCATTGGAAATGCCCAAAAAAGCACAACAGAAGCATGTTGAGCATTTTCGTGAGTGTTTATGCACGTTTATACACGCGCTCTTCCATTGCCCACAATGATTTATGAGCTGCCAAGCAAAACGTGGATCTTCATGTACGCGTGTTAAAAAGCGCATAAATGCGCAAATAACCGCATGCTGCTAACTAGCGCACAAATGGTGCTACCTAGGTGTGAACCAGGGCTTACATTATCGGATCAGTGTGTTACCTGGCAAGTATAGAAGTATTTTAACATTTCAAATCTGAATTACACCGCATTTCCAATTTTAATAAAGCGGTCAAAAAATGTTCAGGTAGTGAAATGAAATGTCCACATCTTTCTTTATTGGTCTTCAGTGTTACAATAAAATGTGTTGTTCACTGTGTCTATTAGGCCAAGATATTCAGCCGGGACGTATAACATTCCAAATAATACAAATGACACATATAAAAGTGAATACCAGGATCCCCGGAATACTTGAGCCTCCTGGATTGAGGCTGTAGAGGTGACCTATTCTCTCTCTCCCTTCTCTCCCTCTTCCGTTTGACTCTCCCTGTTCTTTCTTATACACTCTGGATCTCTCCCGTCCTCTCCCTCCCTGCCTAATATTGAGTAAAGTCATGTAGGGGATCCCACCACACTCCTGACCGATATTGCCCCAACTTCCAATGGAGGGGGTGCTGAAATGACAGCGGATGGTGCTGTTGCATCAGATAAACAAAACACTAAGTCACCAGCACCCCAAAGGTTCTCCAAGCAAAGTTCTTTTTATTCCATGGGTAAAGTTACATCACCAAGTCATTTTGAGTAGGTCGCGCTTTTGCCGCCAAAACAGCCCTGGCCCATTGAGGCATGGACTCCACTAGACCTCTGAAGGTATGCAGTGTTATCAGTAGCAGATCCTTTAAGTCCTGTAAGTTGTGAGGTGAGGCCTCCATGGATCGGACTACATGGCCTCCTTCGCTACAGCTCACGGTATACTGACACCGCCGCAGCCAGGACGGATCCCGACATTACTGTCTGGATCCACCCAGCTGCGTAAGTGACAGCTGGCTCTGCCTATCTAGAGGAAGAGCCAGCGGTGCCCACCCCCTCCCCATCCGTTCCTTCCGTCAGCACTGGAGGATCGGAGAGGGGAATCCCTGCGAGGAGCGGTGACTGACAGTCGTTACTCTCTGCAGGGAGACGATCGAGAAGTGAGCGAGCAACGGTATGTGTTCGCTCACTTCCGGATCTATTGAGCCGACCTGTGACAGTTTCATTGTCACCCGTCGGCTCGAACTATGAGGATGAGTGATTTTCTCAAGTATCTCTGAGGTTCTTCCTTATAGCAGCCGGACAGGTTACCCCAAAACACTGGAAATCCCAAGTACTTCCTACATTGGAGGAATAGGTTGTGACCCTTAATGACATTATTCGCATGGAACAGTGAATGACATATGATAGTATATAGGTCACCTTCAAAGCGTATGGCGGGCTTGGATTGTATGTAAAGAATCTGTCTACAGATTGAGAAAGCTGGTTGGATGACTAGTGAAACGTCCTCAAGAAAAATACAGCAAGTCCAGTTACCTTGACAAACCACGAAGACAAACTGCAGGTATGTGTATCCACCTCTGAAAACCTGAATGGTGGCATATGATTTTGAAACCGCAGTGTGGTTTTTCTTGAAACATTCTCTCCTTAGTCTGAAAGTTACTTTTTAGGGCAATGGTTGTTTGTTTGAATTTCATATTGTAAGTCAAGGAATAAGGATTTGTGTGCTTTAAGGCTGAAATGCCAGAAGGGTCAGAGGCCTGGTACCTTACCTAGTGCACGCTGATTCGATATGCCGTTCCCTATGGAACTGTTAAATGCAAGTATCTGTAAAATATAAGTCAAGGCAACTGGACTTGCCGTATTTTTCTTGTTGCCATGTGCCTTGACTTATATTTTACAGATATGTCATGACCTGGATGAATGAGAACCTTCACAGACATGTCTACAATCACTCACACCCAATGTATTATGACAATGTCAAGTTTGTAGGACTCCTTTCCTTTCTAAAAGAAAATAGTGATTTGCAAAAGCAGGTATTGTAAAATACTGGCATTTTTTAAGGCTGGTGACAGGGTCTCTTTAAATCTAAAGCCTAAAACCTTGATAAATGAGGATGGCGGGGTTTCACGTTTTCTGGTGTCAGGAGATCTGGCTGCGGAGACATTAAATTTGGGTGCAGCTACAGTGAAGGATTACAGATGTGCGGGGAATAGGCAGGCTTTCAGAAGAAGATGACAAAGGCTTAGATTCTGTGAAATCATGTTTTGATATAACTAGGCTACCGAGAGAGAATGATGTCAGATGAAAGTGGAGCTGACAACACTACCATTAATGTACTGCAACGTCTCACCACGAGACTGCTAAATAAACAGCCAGAGACAGAACTGTACGAATACAGGCGTGTCCCAAATGTACGCGCTATAAAAACAAGTCCCCGGTGTTTATTTCTTACCAACTGTAACCTCAAATGCATTGCTCAAGTGTGCACAGTGTACAGGCCCAATGTGCAGGCCTGTTCTGGCCGTACAGGCCCTCTGGGCCTTCCCTTTTCTCTGTCCTATACTTATATGTATATAATCTTGTATATGTATATATCTTCCCGTGACATATTTGCTGTGTGTTGGTCTGCAAGACTCAGGTTGTCCTGTGAGTAAAAGGAGTCATAGGGGAGATCCTGATGGCAGCCTGCACTCACAGACAACAATGCAGAGAGGCACACTGATATCTGAAGGAAAAGTTATTGCAGAAGAAGATCCAAAGAGAAAGAGAAACCTGCACATCACATGACTAGCCTAAAGACATCTTGGAAAAGTAAGTATTCATTTAAAAAAAAAAAATATATATATATATTAGGGTTGCACAGATACCAAGTACAGTACTCGGTACAAGTGCGAGTACATGTACCGATACTTTTGAGCTCCAAGACTAGACTAGAGAAACATTCAAAAGTTAGGAGGCAGCTGTCATTTGTAAGGTGCACACGGAGCTCCTGGGATTTGTACATCTCTGTTTTAATGTATGATTTTGTTTTTATAAATAAAGGGATGCATAGACACCAGTTTTGCGAGTACCAGTACTGATACTTGCCGAGTACTTACAAGTACAAGTACTGATACATTTTTGTTTCTTGTCATGTGACATTTTTTCTAAAACAATACAGACTAATGATTTCAGGACAGTGGTGGAGTGCCAGAGCCCGGTCCCAGCTGCAACAGCTGCAACCCTGGTAGTACTCATGAAAATGCCAAGTATCGCCACTGGTACTCGAAAAGTATCTGTGCATCCCTAATATATATATATAACACTACCATTAATGTACTGCAACGTCTCACCACGAGACACGAGTATTTAAATTAATACTTACTTTTCCTTTTTTATAATATAAAGCCAGGTTTACAGAATTGGATATAGCTGTGGAACACTACAGTGTTCTGGAGTCTGGACATGTGCTCATCTATTTTCCCCACTATGGGGATGCAAGCCTTAGTTAGCAATAAGCATAATCTATATATTCATTTTCTATTGTCTTTTTTTTTATATTATATGGCATATGCAGTAAACATTACGACATTACAGGCATATATATATTTTTTTGTCATGTGCCCAGCCGCCATGCGGTGCTACTAACCTGCTGCTGTGACGTCTCCTTCAGCCACTCCGTGTCACAGCCTAGTAATTTGCTCCATGCTGGCCTCTTCTCCCGCTGATTGGCCATTTGGGTAATTGACAGGCTTCCGCTCCAGTCAGGAGTGAGAACTGAGGACTTGGAGGCGGAGTTTACTGCGGCCGTGGAGGAGAAGTTCGCGGCCATGTTTTTTTAATGCAGACGCTATGGAGGTCGGCGGTCTCGTATCCTCAGAGATGGCACAGGTACTCGTTTTATGTATCGGAGTATTTGCATGAGTACGAGTACTCATGCAAATACTCTGTATCGCCGCTGATACCGATGCTTGTATCGGTATCGGTGCATCCCTATTTCCTTCAAAAGTTTTTTCAGTTTAGTTACTGCAATTGAAACACGGATTGTCCTCACAGTCAAACTCTAGCAGAAATTGGCCAAAATTTGAGTAATCTATATGGCCAGCTTTAAGCTTGCAGGTATTTATCACATCTCGCAGAATTCACAGTACTGCCTCTGGGGAATGTCCTGGGGTCAAGTTTCATGGGCCATGCCAGTACAGTGGCCAGACCAGACAATGTAAATGGGGATTTTTTAAGAGGTGATGGGCATAGCGAAGGTTATGGCAGAAAATACTCCCAATGCATTAGAATTGACGTTCCTCTTGTGATTCTGATCAGTGCATTTGTACTTATATATCTTTGCCAAATATCATGAAATTCGCTGAATTTAAGTGCTAACTACACGTACATGACACCAATTACTTACTTCACGAGGTGATAGAGCAGGTTATGGCAGAAAATTCTCCCAATTACATATTTAACTAATTTCCAGGTCTCCTTCATCCAGAAGTCTTCCTTGCCATCTTAGCACTTTTTAGCTCTGCGTGCGGTGAATAGAAGGAGGGGTTGTGTGAGGGTCAAAGGTGTAATGCTTCATTGGCTGGGGCATAGAGTTTTCAGCTGTTTTTTAGCAGCATTAGCTGACAGCCATTTGCCAGCTGGGAACTCCATACATCAGCCAATTAGTGAGGCAATCAGCAGTGCAGCTGCCCTAAACTCCTCCCCTCCTGAGAGCCAGCCAATAAGCTGCATGTAAGTGAGATGGTAATGTGAGGCGATCAGCATTGCATCCAAATCCCAAAGCACCCACCCACCTCTTACCCCCGCTGGGCACCAGGCCCAGCAGGTCCAGATCCGGCCCTGGTTGCGCTCCCTCGCAGCTACGCCCGAAGCGAGTGCCTCACTCACCTCACCCTTCCTATGGCCCTGGGCGGCATATTTACAGGACTTTGATGTGCCGCCTCCAATACGAAAATTGTGGCCATTGACAGTAGCTTTCACCATATCATAAACACAGCAAATTTTACTGCAACCTGGATGTCCCATTAAAGTAACTAAAATGTGCTTGTTTGTTGGCTGGAGTCAATGTGGAGATGGCATATACAGAGGGCCACCAACCCTACTGTGTACACCAAGTCACCATGTAAATGCCAGAGGACTATGCAAGATATACATATTGTTATCAAACTGTGCAGTCATACAGCATATGGGAGTGTGGGGGGCCATTATTTTACAAGTGTTTTATGTTAAAAACGCAGGTCTGTGTTACCTTTGCTGCAGCTGTGACCGCGGCTGAAGCTGCCACATTGAGTCCTCTTTTGCCAAAGTGAACCAAGGCGTCGTAACTGCGATCTTTTGCTTGGATGAGACATTCATCAATTTCCTAGAATTAATAAAAGGGGGACAGGTATTAGCCAATAACAGATAAACAGATGGTACACTAATGAACTATATTACTCCCGAGTGGCCATTGTTATTCCCCGCCAATGGGCTTTCCACAGTCAGGTCCAAACGTTTAAGTAAGGCTTGAATTGGATATATAACTGAGAGGAAGTAACTCTTTAATGTGACAAGTAAATACAACACAGTAGCCCTTTCAGTGTTGGAATAGATTTCTGAGAAAATGTATCTCTTCCAGCATCAGCTTCCTCGGGCCAAACCCAGCCAGAAAGCCAAAAAGGAAGTTGATGCTGAAAGACTTCACTTTGTCAGATTCTGTGATCACAGGTCTAAATATGGAGTTGGGAATAGGGCACTCTATGTGTCACTGACTGATCGATGTCTGAATCTGGGAGTATCTATGGTCAGGGTCGCAAGCCCAACATACCATTATTAACACTGGTCAGGGAAGCAAATGTCCCACTTCCTCCCAGCCCAGTCCTCCTTGGTTGCAGAAGCTACCAATGGCACATATAGGATCTAGGGTCACTGAAAGCCTCCTATAGGAACAATGTTTGAATAAACTTTGAAGTGCATACACAGGTAGAAATGTAAAGCAGGCACTTGCTTACATGAATGTTTACATAAACTTTAAAAGGGCCACATTATGTCTCCTAAGGCAGTGGTCCCCAACCCCCGGGCCCGGTACCGGTCCGTGGATCAAATGGTACCGGGCCGCAGGCGAAGCAGCGCTCCCGATCCTGCTCTGCCCAGCTCCGTGTCACAGACTTTCCTGCCCCCCACTAAATGAAGCCCCCGGCTGCAGGTGCAATGTAATATATATATAATTATTACATTAAATACCTTTTACTGCCCCATGGATTGGACGCTAACATTGGCCACTCCCTCCAGGCGAGCCCACGTATAGCCTTCTCGTGATTGGTCCAGCGCCACGACGGGCAGTTCCGTCAGTCACAGGACAGGGCACCATGTCTATAGCCATGGACGACACTTTACACACATTCCTAACAGCTGCGGTCTGAACCGACAGGGCTCCCGCACACTTGCCGATTGGCCAGTCACCACTTTATCTAGCACATGGGACGGAGGAGGTCTGTATCTGATGAAGGGGGTGTGACCCTGGAAACGCGTCATCACACATCACACAGTCTCCTCTGCTGACACATAGACACGGCCGTGCAGCTTTCACAGACTTTTCCTTGGGTCCATGGACTTATTTTTTATACTTTTTATACCTCAATCATGAATTTTGTGAGTATGTTTTATATTTACCTCTGATCCTGATCCTAATAAATTTGTCTGCACCAGGAAAGGCGCCCCTTGTTTGTGTTTTTTCCCTTGATTTTGCAGTCTCCCTGGCTGGTTTGGGGCAGCATCCTACAGACCTTTTTACAAACGTGCTTTTATTCATTCATCAATTTTTATTCATTTTATCAATTTTTAACAGACTTTGATTCTGACTATACTCGTGTGTATATTGGTTTGTACTGGTTGAGCAGTCCTCTCTGGCGCTTTTTTGTGTTCTCATCATAACTACAACTATGAATGTACAGGAGGGGATGTAGATCACTCCCATTCATTCATAATTGAGGATGCAGTAACCATACCATGTCCTCAATTATGTACAAACACTCAGCGATCACTGATCAGTGACTGCTTCTACCCGCTCTCCTCTGTCACACGCTGTCACAGGAGGCTGAGCGAGTGCTGCGGGAGGAGAGCCCAGCCTCCTGTGAAAGCGCGGGCTGTCTCCGCCCCCACACCGCTCTGCCGGACTGTTATAGCGGTGTGGGAAGAGGGACACTGGACGCTCACAGTTCTCTCCTCCCGCATCGCTCGGCCGGCTGTCACTTTCTCTCCACCCTGCTGGGACACAGAGCAGCACCCAGAGGGGAAGAAAGAAACCTGGGATGCGCTGATGTATTGGCAGGAAAATTACACTTTTGGCATTCAGCCAAATGTGCCATTTTCGGCCGATATGTTTCGGCGGCCCATATATCGGTGCATCACTAGTTACAAACTCTGTCAACTTTTTAGTGTTGTCTGAGCTCCCATTTGGGAGATTTCTACTCACTTCCTGTATATTAAATACGCTTCCTGGCCAAAGGAAAGACATCACCTGGATTTAGTGTTATGATCACAGTTGGTCAGGTCTAGGTTCAGCAATGTTATGTGCCCAAAAAATGAGGTCAGCTCCCTACCTGAATATACTGAATGATCAGGTTTTTCATCAATGGATTATGTCTTCCCTGTTGGCAAATTGGGCATATTCCAAGATGATAATGTCAGGCAGTGGCGTCACAAGGGGGGTGCGGCCCGCACCTGGGTGACACTATTGCGCCTCTAAAAAGTTGGGCACTTGGTCATGGACCAAGAGCCCGACAGTGTCAGGAGGGACCCAGCGGCATACCTCATCCTGCCGGGTGAACGTCCCCTCCTCTCTCTGCCGGCGTCCATCACCAAGATGGCGGCCAGCAGGTGTCAATCAAATGGTGGCGCATGCGCGATGACATCATCACGCACGCATGAGGTGACGTCACGCGCAGGCGAGATGATGACACGGCGGGGTGACACCTGGTCTGGAGACTGGGTGGCACCCGGCCTCGGGACGCCCCTGATGTCATTTATCGGGCACAAATTGTGAAAGAGTGGTTCAGGGAGCATGAGATATCATTGTCACACATGGATTGGCCACCACAGAGTCCTGACCTTTAACCCCATTGAGAATCTTTGTACAGGAATGCCCTCCGTTCCAGTGCAGTGCGATCTGAAAAAATAGTGCATGCAGCATTTTTTCAGATTGCACTGCACTGGAATGGAGGACATTCCTGTACCTCATGTCCCGGTGTGGGCGATCGGCTCTGTACAATATAATAGCAGGTGCTTCCGCATGCAGCTGTTCACAGTTCCTTCTCATGTAATTGCACATGCTGTGATTGCCATCAGATGACATAGCACCAGGACACAAACAGTCTGCAAGTGTGAATGGGGCCTAAAAGCTGCTAACATATAGCAGTGACAACTGTGGTCAGATTGTAGGAAAAATAGAACAAAGGTAATGATCCATACAATGTAAAAATATATATTTTTAAATGAAAACGTCTCTACCTTTTCTTTTGATGACAGGGTGGGGTGGACAAATTTCCGATAAAGTAAACTGGAACCTTTGGTGTAAGGCGAGAGGAGCCAGGCCACAAATGCTATTTTCAGCTCATAGTAAAATGGGAACCTAAGAGATACAAAGTAACCAAGTAGAAAATAGATTATATACACCGAGAACTCAAAGAGGATGAAACATTGTTACAAAAACTTGAAGACCAGACAAAAATAACTATTTACTTTTATTTGCATATATGATAATAGACACTTCTACCCAAACATTGGGCCGTCTCTATTGTATTCTCAGTGAAAACCGGAAACTCATATCTAATATCAAATATATACTGTATACATATATAATATGTAAAAAATGTAAACGTGAGACACTTACCAGCACAGAAATAGATCTGTAAATGTTTCTACTGTCATGAAAAGTGCAAATATTATCCAGTACATCATCCACTTCACCTAGGAACAGGGGAGAGGTTTTGTTAATGTCTCTGGACATTGCATTTAAAGTGTGCTTCCACTTTTACAGTCAGTTTTGAGAACCCCCCTCACACTACATGTCTATATGTGTTCCTTGTCCACACAGCACACCTAAAATCATTTTGGGGGGAAAAAAATCTTACCTTTCTAATTTCTTTGGAGCAGGATTATACACGGGACTGCAAGTTATTCTAAACAATTTCAAAGTGCAATTTAAAGTGATGGGCAAAGTGAGAGAAAGTGCATTGACATACAATGTACCACCCAAGCCTTGAGATCGTTAACCACTTGAAGCCCGGGGTGTTAAACCCCCTTCCTGTCCAGGACATTTTTCATTATTCAGCGCTGCGGTACTTTGACTGACATTTTTTCTGTCATGCGACGCTGTACTGAAATACATTTTATACAATTTCTTTTTGTGGGGGGGACACATAGAGCTTTCTTTTGGTGGTATTTAATCATCACTGGGATTTTTATTTACTACATAATGAAAAAAAGGACCGACAATTTTGAAAAAAAATTTTTTTCCTCACCTCATGTTATGAAACCTTTATTATTACCCAATTTTTTGGTAAAATATAAAAGATGGGATCACGTCGGGTAAATAGATACCAAACATGTCAAACCTTAAGGCCCCGTTCACACGGCAATTTACAGCGCGATATCGCTCTCCAATGCTTCTCAATGGGTCAAAGGGTCCTGCTGTCACGGGTCTGCGTCGCTACAGCATGACCCTTTTTGGAGCGGATTTAGCCGCAATTCAAGCTTGCTCAATTCAAGCATTTGCGCGATATCGCGCGACAAATTGTGCGATATCGCGCAAAATGCAAATCGCGCGACAAAAGTGCGATTTGCAAATCGCGCAGTGTGAATGGGGCCTTTGCATTTTGCGCGATATCGCACGATTTGTCGCGCAATATCGCGCAAATGCTTGCATTGAGCAAGCTTGAATCAAGGCTAAATCCGCTCCAAAAAGGGTCATGCTGTAGCGACGCAGACCCGTGACAGCAGGACCCTTTGACCCATTGAGAAGCATTGGAGAGCGATGTTGCGCGGTAAATTGCCGCGATATCGCGGGAATTACCGCGCGATAAATCGCTAAGTGTGAACGGGGACTAAAATTGCGTGGGCCCGAGAAATCCCAAAAAGCTACGAAACCAAAAATTGCCCCTATGTGACGTTTTAAAAGCTTTTACCGCTCATCAATTTAGTGTTATCAGTGATTGATGGGCCTAAAATTATTGCTCTCACTCCGACGTTTGCGGTGAAATGTAACATGTGTGGCGCAATGGTCATTCTCGCACATAGGTGCATCCATGTTTAAGTTTTATATCTGCGCGTACGGGGGGGCGGGGGACTTTAAAGATTTATTTGTATTTTTTTATATGTGACTTAAATTTTTAAATGTGTTTTTTTTTTTTACAGGTCCTCTTTATGGAGACATCAGGGGTCTATGAAACTCCTAATCTCAACTAGGGATCAGCAAAGAAGCTGATGAAGTAGAGATCTGCTTCACCAGCTTGTTCTCTGGCTACAACAGCCAGAGAAATCTTACACTGAAACCGGAAGCGATGTAATATCCAGTGATTAGAGGGGAGGTCGGGTGGTAAAAGTGTACCGGTCTCCCTCCAATCCAGCCACAGAGACTCGCCATGCCGATCCAGGGCTCGCACGGAGGACAGCTGAGCCCGGGATAGCCGGCACCGAGGGGTAGGGCACAAACTTGCTGACAGCATACAATCGATCGGGCAGCTCTATAGCTGCCCAAAAGCTTGCATGAAACAACCTTGCATGAAACAGAGTGGTGCGGGAGGAGAGCTCAGGCTCCTGTGACAGCGCGGGCTGTCTTCGCCCCCACACCGCTCTGCCAGACTGTGATAGGAGTCTGAGTGGTGTGGGAGGAGACGCCGGCCGCTCACAGTGCTCTCCTCCCGCAGCGCTCGGCCGGCTGTCACTTTCTCTCCTGGGTACAGAGCAGTGCCCAGCGGGGAGGAAAAAAAGCAGGGATGCGCCAATGTATCAGGAGGAAAATGGCACATTCAGCATTTAGCCATAAGTGTCATTTTCGGCCGATATGTTTCTGCGGCCAATATATCGGTGCATCAATAGTTAATAGGGTCCCCTTGAAAAAAATAGCACATAACTCTTTCAATGTGGCTTTGTTTTTTGTTTGCCCTGAGTCCTTCTTTAACCCTTTGTTAGGACAGCGCTCGCATCTAGTTTACAACTGAGAATGAGATCTGCCAGCACAGTACACACAGGGTTAATTATGGTGAACATTAACTCCACAGCTCCTAACATAGAAGGGGAATTCTGAGTAGAATTTGTAAGCAAGAATAAAGGTACACACAGCAATTTTCAGTAGGAGAACTATGGGGAAAAACACTGACCCCATAGTTCTCCTTTAAGTGATACTTTGTGAATGGGAACATATAACAAATATAAGGTAGGTGTTTCAATTTGGCTGCAAAAGTGGAAATACACTTGGAGCCTTATTAGTCATAATGTCAGTAAGAGAACTGTAATCAGTGCCAGCCAGATTCTTTGTATATCCTGCAATAGGGCAATGAAAATGCAGTTGCTTTTGGCTCTCGCTGCAATTACAGTTCTTCGATAAGATGTGGCTATTGACTTATCCCCAGGCTTTATATCTATTGATGATTACAGATCTCCCAGACATTGTTTCTGTCTCTGACTCACAGACCCAACCCCATCTTCTAGCATTTTATGTAAAATTGAACTCTACTTGTGTTCAGTTTTCAGAGCATAGGTCTATGTGAACCTTCACTGTGTATGTCTCAGGGTAGGTTGACACCATTTTCTGGTCTGGATCTGGTCCGGAAAATGGTGTGAACCTGCCTGCAGTTCCAGTGCATTCCAGACCAGACAAAATGAGACATGCAGTATTTTTCTGGTCTGGTGTGGAACGGACTGCGCTGGTGTGAACAGAGGCCAGAAATAGCATAGGGATACATTAGGATGTATTTTGGGTCCGGGGAAAACAATCTGGTCTGGAGATGATCTGGATATAGTGTGATTGGGTCCTGAGGGATGCAAGCAATAAGATGTCTTGGTTCCCAGACTCTCCTACCTGCCGCAGCCATTTTAATATTGGATCTTTGTTATTCCCTCTGCCTAATTCATAAAGACCAAATACAGTTTAAAGTATATCTATACCCAAAATAAAAAATGGGAGGACTGCCACAGCCGGCCGGCTCGGAGGTTCAGGCGAGTATAACTTTTTTTATTTTTTTACCCTGGGCAAAAACAAGCACTTAAACCTTGCAGTGCGGGGGTAGCCCCAATGAAGTGTTAATGACATTTTTAACCAGAGTTGTTCTTTAAAGTCGGTTTCTTTAAAAAGCAGCCACAGCCTGAGTAGAAAAGCCTGACCCCTGCCACCATACTGCAGAGAATGACCTTTACTCTCTGTGTGGAAGCAGGGTTCTCTCTGCAAAGGACCAACATGCCACCCACCAAAGTCAGACTTATATCTCTGCAATCAGCAAAAGGAAAAGTTGTGCTTCCTGCTGACTGGATAGCTCTAGCTCTGACTCAACATAGGGCATGTTGGGCCTTTTCATGGACATCACTGCACTGCTTCCACACAGAGAGCAAGGGTCCAGTATGCTGGCAGGGGACAGGCTTTTCTACTCAGGCTGTGGCTGCCTACTAAAGAAAACGAACTGTAAAGGTGCCCATACACCTTACGACCATCGTAAGACTTTTGTCTTGCGATGGTCGTAAGCTTATTAAAAGCTCGTACGATCTGCCCATCTTGGACAGGCAGATCGTACTTGCGATCATCGAAAGCCAGCCCCGCTGAGGGGTGGGCTTCCGATGACCGCAATGCTGAACGGGCAGTGTGCGTGTGCGCACACCGGCCCGTTCCGCAGTTGCCGAACGAGCAGGCTAGAAACCCGCCGAGAATCATACAATTCTCGGCGGATTTTCTAGCATGCTGGTTCGAGAAAAAGAGATGCGACCGTACGATCGCGGGATTTCCCGCGATTCTCGTACGAGAATCGTGCAGTGTATGGGCACCTTAAGACTTTGCACACCTTTTGTTAGATGCACCTGGAGGAGTTTTAGTTGATTTACACTGAATGTTCAGTTAGGCTTCAAGTAAAAGGCAGAGACAATCTTTCAATGGCTGTGGCAGGGAAGGGGGTCTGGGAAGCAGGATGCAGACATCTTAATGCTTGGGATCCTGGGAGATGCACAGTGATGGGGTCACATACATCTGCACACTTTTCACCAGCACAAAATACTGGGGCAAATGTATGAACTGGTGTTGCATTCCCATCTAACTGGATACGGAAATTTCACTTTGCACTACTTTTACACCATATTAATGTATATAAGCTTTCTTCACCCACCAAGACAACATAGTTAAAGAGATTGGGTGTTGCAGTAGGTAACTCCGTGGCCTGGCATTTTGCAAGCTGTGGGAAACCCAGCTCCACTATGAATACGCTTGGCTGCCATAGAGGAACAGTGGAATGACACTGTGCCATACAAAGCAAAGTAAAGTTAGTTAAAGGTGAACTTTTTAAAGGTTTTTAAAAAAGTAACTGTGCAGT
>NW_017307456.1:134274-142181 GCF_000935625.1 Nanorana parkeri | reverse complement strand
CGCACTGCAAAGGTTAAAATGATCGTTGAGCTCAGGCATGAGCAATAAACTGTGTCCTCTTCTCTCTGACATTCCAGGTTGTGGATGGGCCCTCACATACAAAGCAGGGCAGGACTATTGGTCCTGGATGGGCCCTCACATACAAAGCAGGGCAGGACTATTGGTCCTACGTTGAACCTGATCACATCAGAGTGCGACTACAGGCCAGAGCGCCAAAGGGAAGAGGCCCAGTCGCACAGTGTTGTGGAAGCCTGCTGGAGCACAGAATACGGTAAATATTACAGCTAATTTCCCTACCTCTAGATAATTTTATATAATCCCCCCTGCACTGCAAGGGTACTTTTTAAAATAATTCAGCATCTAAAGCCAAAACTTTTTTTTCTGCATAAGTAAAATAAATTGAAAAGAATAAGAAACCATCCAATGTCTCTCTCTCTGGAAATCTCTGACTGCACCCTGAAGCTAATGTATGACACTAGAATGGATTTTTCCATCTTAAATGTGGTTTGGTGTTTTGTCATGTGGTTCCTGTGCTGACTGCACAGCCGCCAACTGTCCTTCTGTTGGACTATTTAGCTAAATACTGCCTAACCATAAAAAAGTATCTCACGCTAGTTTCATGTTACGGCACTTCCTATAAATGACTGCTCTCCTTATTTGAAAACATTAGCGTATAGGAAAAACAGTGAGGTTACCCTATCAAACGATCAAATCATTTTTTTTAAAGTTGTATATCTTACTTGAGAAACCTGATGGAGTTTTGTTTATTTAGGCTTATTGTCCATAACCCATCACACTGCTTACCTATAAGACCCTGAGAAATTGTTAGTGGGTGCTGCAGTGACAGGCGGATGGCGCCGCTTACATCCAACGTGAAAAAATAAATAAGCAATCAGCACTCAAAACTCCTCAGTCAATTGTCTTTATTGACATGTGGACAGGATCTCACACAAATCATGACGTATTGGGGCCGCCATGGGTCTCTTCATCAGCTATACAATGTGATCACAATGTATGCCTGATGAAGGGACCCATTGTGGCCCCCAAAACATCAGGATTTTTGCAATACCATGTCCAAATGTCAATAAAGATGTCTCACTAAGGAGTTTGGAGTGCCGGTGGCGTATTTATTTTTTCACTCTGTTTATTTAGACTGCACAATTATTTTATTGTTTTATAGTCATCAGTGCGTTTATGTGATTTGTGTTTTTGTACTTGTATTACTGTATTACTGTAGATCAGTGATGTGCGGTACCTCTGGTTCCGGGTAAGGCATTCCCCAGCCTCGCTCCCAGCACGTCCACCCCGCCCCTGCCGACCGAAGCCCCACCCCTGTCGGCCAAAGCCCCACCCCTGTCGGCAAAAGCCCCAACCCGATCCCAAAGCTAGTGTGAATGAGGAAGGGAGGAGCCTTCCTGTCCATCACTTGCTCGTCACTGCTGAGGCATTGAGATCGATGGCCTCAGTGTTTTTTCTTTTTTTGATTGGACAGCTTGGACCAATGGCGCTTTGCCTTTGATCTAAGCCATCCACAGAGCTCAAGCCTCTAACACAGAGTAGAGGCTGTGACAGCTGTTTCCTCAATAGTTAGGTTACACAAGCAGTAGGGAAGCCCGCTACTGTGTAACCTAACTACCTGTCAAAAGCCGGATGCAGCGCCGCCTGTAATTAACAGTCAGCGCTCCCTCCATGACAGGTTACACAGCGGGGGGCTTTCCCTGCTCTGTAACCTGCTAGAAGCTGATCTGAATGGAGAAAAAACTGTCAGCTTCAGACTTGAAGCTGACAGCTTTTTCCTCCATAATACTAGGTGAGGCTCTGCCTCACCTGCCTCCCTTTACCGCACGTCCCTGCTGTAGATGCATGATATGTGTAGTTTGTGGAAAAAAAATTCTATTTTTTTTTTTAACTTACTGAAATAACCAAAGTGTTTTAAATGTTACCACCAAAAGGTGTCATTCTTTTCTGTTTCAGGAACGTGGCATGATATGTGACTGAACATTAATGCAAAGAGGTTTAACGTTTGCTGTGTTGCAGGCCCGGTCATAAGGTATGTTTCCGAGTAATCTAACATTCTGGTATCACTGTATAGTATGGGACAACACGACCAGCAGCCAGCAAGATACTAAACAGCATCATTATCACTAGCCAACATACAAGTGTGTGCTACAGTGTTCCTTATCTCTCTGTGCACGCACATACACATGCATCGTGAGCCAAGAAATGACTAAAGCCCTCTATTTATAAGGCAAAATACATACTGGATACAGTTGTAAAAAACACACAGCACTTCCTCCAGTGATAATATAATAATCTGGTGGACCATGATATGCCGAATGGCATCCACAGTGCAATGTATACTAGGAAGGACCCCTCATTAAAAGGAAAAGGGGCACGGGTATCTAGCCAACATTTATGATTATGAAGGAGCCCTTGTCTGTTTTTGCTGCCTTTGTTCTGTTGGGGAGATTGCCTTTCACTTCTGGTTCATGGACACAACGGGAAGTGAGAGGAGATCTCTCAAAAGGTAGGGGAAATTCCACCCCTTACCAGTGGCAGTTGACAGCCAGTTTACAGGCGTCAATGAGTCAATACTGCCATCTCCTAAATCCGTTTTTGTTTTTTACCTAATGGCGAATTTGCATTGCAGTGCCATGCCGCAATCGCGTGCACACTGTTGCAGTGTAGCCCCACTGAGTGCATTGGTCACATTTGGCAAGCAATATTGCCTGCAAAATGTGACATGCTATGCAGAATTGAATTCAATGCAACAGAATGTGTACCTGAGTGGCTGTCATGTTAGGCTGGGTTCACACCTAGGCGGATTGAATATGCACGTTCTTGCGAATCGCAGTAAAAAACCGCGCGAAAACCGCGCGTTTACGAGGGATACTTGGCTGTATCCCAATGGAACCGCCCGACCAAAACGCCCCAAAGAAGTACATGTACTTCTTTGGGCGTAGGGCGGTTTCCCGTACTCACGGAAAACCTCCCAGATGGGAACCATGCACATTGCAAATAATGGCATTTCCCTGTTTGAGCGTTTTTTCGCGAGTACGAAAGCGCGGAAAAACGCCTAGGTGTGAACCCAGCCTTAGGTTTTAGGTGGGCTGTTGGAGGGGAGTAAAAACAGACAGCTGGTTCACGTTAAACCCCCATCTGCCCCAACTGCCTACCTAAAACCCAACATGGATGCCTACGTGAACCAGGATAAGACCAAGGGGAGATTTTCCTTATATTTTTGCCCTGGTGAATGTTGTAAATGTTTGGATCACCCATGATGTTCTGTGATAATGGCTACCAGGACAAATCAAGGGGTGGAACTCCGCAAAGAGGACATAGACAGGATATAGACACCTATGATATCCTGTGATAACAGCCACCATGACAAATTAAGGGGTGCAACTCCGCAAAGAGGACATAGACAGCAATAAAAAAAATGGCAAGAGATACATTTTAAAGTGACCCTGTCACTGCCCCATGCCTACTAAGATGAACATGTTATGTGAATTCACCTAAAATGCAAATGTTGTTGCTGCCTTTCTTTTCAGTATTCCTATTTAAAGTGCATTAAAAGGTCCAACCGCACCGCTCCCCCTCCTTGCCCCTGAAGTCGCCTGTGCTCAGCGCATCAACAGGAATACTAAAAGAAAGACGGTAACAGTTTTTGCATAGTAAGTTAATTTTGAAAAAAAACTTCACCTTAGGCCCCATTCACACTAGGGCGTAGTGTGAATTTGCGTCGCAGGAACACGTTCCCGCACATTCGCAGGACATTGTTTTCCACGTTAGGCGCATGTCCCCAATAGGTCCCTGGACATGCACCAACCATGGAAAGAAGTACATATTGCATTTTGGCGACATGCGTTCCGTGCTTTTTCCTGCGAGTTTGTGAACTTGTGAAAGTGTCGGAAAACCCGCTTTTGCTTGACCGCATTTGAAGTGCCATTCCCCAGTAATGGCAACACATGCACGTTCCATGTTTATACACATACCGTGAACGCATGTTGGAGCGCGCACTTTTGTGCATGTTTGACGCGTGTTCACCATACGCCCTGATGTGAACGGAGCCTTAGTAGTCATGGGATGGTGGCAGTGTCTCTTTAAAGTAAATCTTAGCTCCAAACAACCTTTCATGTTCTAATCCACTCAATCCAGTGCACACACTTGCTTAAAAAAACATAAGTAAATACAAATTAATTATACAAAACTGACATGTGCTCTTTAAAACAGGTAATATCTAAATTAACATTAGAATAGAACTGAAGCCAATACTTTTTTTTCGTTTCGGGTAAAGTAAGTGAGAGTTTTAGCCGCCATTAGCTTTTTTGCCATCTGTATCCCATTGGGCAGATTTCCCAATCTGAAAAACCACAACAGGAACTAAGAGGAAATCTCTCCAAAGTGAGGAAAATCCCTGGTGGTCAGCAGGGTCAACAGAGCTAGTGTCCCATTTGGAAGATCACATCTATTTCTGTTCCGGTGACAACCCAAAATTTGAGATTTTCTTTCACTTTCAGTGATAACATTCACCAGGACAAATGGAGAGGGTGAATCACCTTAACAGGAACACATTTAGCCCTCATTCACACTACTAACAGCCGGCACGTACAGATCCGTGCTGCGTGCATGGCCATATCGGGCCGCTCCGTGCAGGTGATTGTGTGATTGTACGCAGCAGCCTGTTCTTCTCTATGGGAATACGCGGCCGTACGCTCACCCGAACGTCACGCAGACAGGATCCATCCTGCACCCGCACGGACATGCAGTTCGGGTGAGTGTAGTGTGAGCGTATGGCAGCGCACTCCCGTAGAGAAGAACAGGCTGCTATGTACAATCACACGCAGCACCTGTCCTTCCCGGGAACGGCCCGATACGACCGTGCACGCATCACGGATCTGTACAGGCCAGCTCTTAGTAGTGTGAATGAGGCCTAACAACGTTACAGGGGTTCTAATCCCTCACCACTATCCAAAACTAAAAAAATTAAAAAGTTTTGGCTTGCACTTTAAGTTGATTCGGATAAGTAGTGCAAACACCAAGGATGGTTTTTCAAGACTATTAACCCAGAATCCAAAAAGAAATGATTTTACTGAAGTCAGATCAAGGAAAATGATTGCTGATTGGCCGCTGTGTTATTGCATTTTCTTTATCTCACTCCTATGAAAGAAAACCATTACAGAAAAACACGAGTCATGTACAAATGGATCCTGTAATTTAGTGCTTGTCATTACAGCTGAACACGAGAGATGATATAATAAAGTGAACACTTACATATTCCTTTATATCTTTGGACTTAACAGCCTTGTAGGAATAATAGGCGGGATACAGAGTGCCAAAGATCAGCCTGCAAACAAGAAAGAAAATGTGAGCTGGAGATAATCATGCATTAATTATACTAAGGTTAATTATAAAAGAGAGAGAGACGTGGAGTTGTTGGTTAGAGCAACCAATCAGATATCAGACATTGATGTTCAGGGACAGGTTAGAAAGGGAATGCAATGATTAGATTGACCAATTTGTATGGACAGTTGTTTTCCTTTATTGCTATTTTATAAAACAGGCCCAAGGGTCAGAACCACCCTTCCATTCAATAGACTATTCATCAGAAGGATTCTCGGTTCAGCAGTGGGCAGCACTCGCTCATCTTCTGCTCCGCTCCAGCTGTGGAATGTCCCCCAGTGTCCTCATGTCTAATGCAAGTCAATGGACCTTCAGTACATAAGTCGTGATGACTCAGCCAGAGCCAAATCGGAAAAGAAGCTGCTGAGACCAGTCTAGAAGCCAGGAGAGGGCCAACAGGACTAAGGATCAGGTGAGTATATCTGCTTTTTTTAGGCCCCCCAGACAAAATAAGAGCTTAACTTACCCTTGCAGTGGGGATACCCCCATACTGCAGCAGTTATTTAATTAGCCAAGTTCTTCTTTAAGGTTATATGTCTCTGTTGCTGTGTGATGTCCCCTTCTTCACCACTTACAGGGGAGACATTGTAGTTTGGGACAGGGATAGGCAACCGTGACCCTCCAGCTGTGGTGAAACTGCAAATCCCATCATGTCTCTGCCCCTGAAAGTCAAGCCTGTGGCTGTCAGAGTCTTGCAATGCCTCATGGGACTAGTTTCACCACAGCTGAAGTGCCAAGGGTTCCCCACCCCTTATTTGGGATTTCAGCCAAGTCAATATAGAACCTACATGCTGAGTTTTTTAGAGGACTACAAATCCTAGCAATACATTATTAAGCAATGCAGAATAATACCATCATCTATAGAGGACTACAAACCCCAGCAATACATTATACAGCAATGCAGAATAATACCATCAGCTATAGAGGACTACAAATCCTAGCAATACATTATTAAGCAATGCAGAATAATACCATCAGCTATAGAGGACTACAAATCACAGCAATATATTATACAGCAATTCAGAATAACAGAATATGAATTTTCTACACACTCTGTGCTGCCACTTTGCTATAGGATGCCAGCCTGATATCTCAGGTGGAGGGTCCCAGGAGGGCTGTGGAGGGTTCCCAGGAGGGGTGCGAAGGATCTTAGGAGGGCTGTGGAGGGGCTCATGGGGGTGGTAAAGGATCTCAGGAGGGGAGATGTGTGGGCCGGCACTGTAAACAGGAGCCATGTGGTTCCTAAGAAGGCTGCCTCGAGGTCCCCAGCAAGTGTGGGATCTTATGGCAGCTGTTCCAATTAAAAAATTTGAAGAGTTGGTATCGGTTTTAGATATTGGGGCATTTTCACAAGGTACTCGTGGAAATCCCCAGTATCGGCACCGATACTGGTATCAGTATTGGTGCATTCCTAATTCTAGCACAAGAAAATATGCAGTAACCGCTCATATTATTGCTAAGCAACATAAATCCCATCACACTTCAATGAATTGAGTTTCCATGCACAGTCTTACTGCTTTTTTAAAAGACCAATCGATGCTGATATATTAGATACGGGTGGATGCTGGTGGTCTGAATGACCCAGTGCCTCGTATATCTGTTTGATATGACCAGGGAATGTGTTTTTATTAACAATACTGTACAGCTGATGTACGAAGAGGTAAAGTTGTGAAGCTGTTTCCCAGCTGAATGTTGGCCGTGTACAGGCTCTGGGTATTTGGCTGATGGAATGAACATTAGATGATTGCTTTGGGTTAATGTTTTAACACAGAGCTAGCAGATGAAGTAAAACAGCCATCTCTGAGCAACTAAAATGTGAAACATTAGGTAGGCCATGAATCACCCGACAACAGAAATCAAATGATCCGACTTTTAAAGTATACCTAGAGCCAAAACATTTATATTTATTTTGGACAGAGTAAGGAAGGGTTAAAAACAATGTCAGTCTATTTTTTGCCACTAGTGTCTTGTTCGGGAGATTTTCCATCACTTTCCATCCTGTAAGCTCAACAGGAAGTGAGAGGATATCTTGTCAACGTGTCTCCATGGGAAGATTTCTCCTCTATTCCTGTTCTGGTGGCATCTCATAATGGATTTGTCCTCACTTTCATTCCTGGTGATGTCAGTGATCAGGACAATTATGGAGACTGAGGGCTTGTTCACGCGCCATCTCAACACACCACACTGTTTTACTTTTTTTTCAACTTTATTCCATGTGTACAAACTGTACATGCCATTCAGATCCCCATGCAGCATGTCTGCATTTTTTCGCAGCACACTGCGCCACACATCACCCACTTTGTGATGCAAATCGGGCACATGGAAAACAATTGTGTTCTATGTGTCCTAGCGGTGATTGGCATTGTTCTGTTGCTGAAATACACCAATCACCACTATGGTGTGAATGAGCACTGAATCTCCACAGGCACAGACAGCATTTTATTTTTCATTTCTTTATAATATATATATATATATATATATAAACATACACAGTGTATATATTA
>NW_017307456.1:129664-133725 GCF_000935625.1 Nanorana parkeri | reverse complement strand
ATATATATAAACATACACAGTGTATATATTAGATATATGCCCCCGGAAGGTCTGGGACAGGGTCTTTTTGCTAACCAGGCCCGGGTGCTTAAAGCACATCTAAACCCAAAAGCAAAAATCTAATAAATTGCAGCTTACCAATCCCTAGATGTGGTGGCTGAATCAGTTTTATCTTTTTATGCATTTTTCCTTTATTTTCACTGTCCCAGGGGTGGCTCCTTTGCTCCTGGAGTCACCCTAAGCCTGGCCATACACCTATCAATTTTTTTCATTCAACCCGTGGGCTGATTGAAAAAAATTGACCCGATTCCTCCATCAGCACAAACAGCGTGTCAATCAAGGAATCCCGCTGTTTACATTGTATTCTGATTGCACCGGCACCTATAATAATATCCGATCAGAGCGGGCAGCTCATTGGCTGCCGGCTCTGATTGAACGAAAATTTTCCAGCCGTCTCCTTCGATGAGCTGATGGAGGAATGCTGGCTGAAAGGGAGCCGGCAGCCCCACACACTGCATGAAGTTCGACCGGTACATTAAAAACTGGCCGAAATTCGGCCAGTGTATGGCCAGCTTAAAGGAGAACTATGGGGTCAGGGCTTTTCCCCATAGTTCTCCTTAGGGTAATGGGAGGACACAAACTAGCGTGTATACTGAGCTTGCGGTATACTGAGACGCCGGAGCGGATCCCAACATCGATGTCGAGATCCGCTCAGCTGCGTGAGTGACAGCTGGCTCTGCCTATCTAGAGGCAGAGCCAGCTGTACCCGCCCCCTCCCCCGTCCGTTCCGCCAGTCAGCGCTGGAGGATCAGAGCGGGGAGGGGGAATCCATCCCCCTCCCCTGTCACGGCAGAGAGCCGTGACAGGATCGAGAATTGAGCGAACACCGGCATGTGTTCGCTCACCTCCCGATCTACTGAGTTTTAACAAAAAACAAAAACAAAGGACAGGCTTCAGCAGATGTGTTGAATAGGTAGGATATGGAATCCTGTCTGATTGGACTCTGGAGTCTGGCCAAGTGGAGGTGGGCTTCACTCTAGGTCAGGATTTCCACCTTGCAGATGCCACAGGTGGGTGGCCGAAAAGGCCGGATGGGTTCCTATCTGCAAATGAAACAGATATTAAGCAAGCTAGCCAGAGAGTCAAAAGTTCATATTTGTGTGTTTGCTTGCTGGAAAACCTGATTCTATATTTTGATGGCCAAATGTGGTCAGGAAAGCCCATAGCAGACACAGGTGTGACTGTTGTATGCTGGTCTGGCAACACAAATGCTCAGACTATGGAAAAAGCACGAGATATACTTGTTAACCTCTGTTGGAGAGTTCTCTGCTGCTCTGTGCCAATGTTTCTATTATCTAAATTAATTATTTGAAAAGTGCTGGTTGCCTAAATGGAGACCATCTGCCAGCCAGCGTTACTCCCAGGAGACATCTTCTCTCCCTGCCTGTGCTAGATGGATGAGTCATGAATCAGGGAAACAGACATGTGGGTGGTCTACCACCCTGATTTACAAGCTCTGCACTGCGAAGCATGAGATGAGGCTAGGAGCCATTGGTGAAAATCCTTGCTCAATTACAGAATGCTAATTTATCACGGACACGGTTATGGGAATATTAAGATGAATAAATGAATCACAATGCAGCATTATCATTGTTCCTGAGCCAGACATACCCATTATTATTATTACCATACAGCAATATATGTCTCCCCCCTCCCCCCCCCACAGCGGGCCACGGTAAAATTATTAAACCTTGACCGGTCCGCGGCGATAAAAAGGTTGGGGAGCACTGATCTACAGGATTATCAGGTGAAAATAAAGGACAGAGGGACCAAAAAAAAATGCAGGCACCCCACCTAAGGACGGGTAAGATGCAATATATACAATTTTTGTTTTTGGCTTTAGGTACACTTCATGCTTTCCGGTTCACTATGATGCCCGCCCAAGACAAGCCCATCTAGTGTGTCACTTCCTGTCACTTTTCCCATTAGCAGTGGCAATCACTATATCCAGGGCCATTCCCTCAATGAGGCAGCCTGAGGTGATTGCATCAGGCGGCACCTCATTGGGTCATGTGGAGGGCGGCAGGTGTGCCTGTCACCCCCTTTCTGGAGCATTCAAGGTTGCTAAGAGCTGTTGGCAACCTTTGACACTGTGGCCAGTGTCCCGCCTAGGTCACTGATGTCACTGGTTGCCAGGGGCTGAGCAGGACGCTCTGGCTAACATCCCGTCCAGCTCCTGGGAACCAGTGACACCACCAAAGGGGGGGATGACACCAACCACAGCATCACAGGTTGCTAAGAGCTCTTGGCAACCTATGATGCTGTGGCCGGTGTGTCCCGCCCAGGTCACTGATGTCACTGGTTGCCAGGGGCTGGCCGGAACGTTCTGGCTAACATCCTGTCCAACTCCCAGCAACCAGTGACGTCAGTAAGGGGGACGCCTACCAGAGCGTCACAGGTTGCTAAGAGCTCTTGGCAACCTGTGGCGTTGTGTCCTGCCCAGCTCACTGATGTCACTGGTTGCCAGGGGCTGAGTGGTACGCTCTGGCTAACATCCCGTCCAGCTCCTGGCAATCAGTGACATGAGTAAGGGGGACGCCTACCAGAGCGTTACTGGATGCAGGTCGCTGGACTGAGCCAGATCCAGAGGAAGCGTCAACCGCCCCCCACCGGTAACATGCTCCACCACAACACCAACCGTAACGTTCATCACCATCACCACCAATCGCCGGCCTCCCCCAGGACGACCCTGGGCATATCCCTGGGGTAGCGATATCCATTTCTTTAATGGTGGGCATTTGGTTCCACATTCAGATACAGAACAACAGGATTGATTGATCTTACCCTCTTTAAATAATCTCCCATTTCTCTCAGCTGTCAGCTGATGCTCACAAAAATCAGCATCTTGTAACAGAAGCAGGCAGAAGTATCAAACTCCCTTAAAGCCACTGCAATAAGTACAATACACCTTTGTTAATAAATCTGCAATTTTCAAAAAGATCAGTCTATTTATGCTAGTCCGATATTGATGCTTTGTATACACGGTAAAGGAGGGACGTGTCATGTTTTTCCCCACTTACATAAGATTCTTTCCTGTAAAACTGCTGTGCACTTCCTCCACAGATCTATCTCAGGACCTGATGTGTCAGCCGAGGAAGAGGGGCGTTGTAAAGACAACCAGAGAACAAAGAGCATCACCCAGCCGCTGTGATAAGTAACATGCAGACTGAAATAACAAACCAATAAAGCTGCACATCACTGCTAAATTTATCCCCGCTCCCAGGATTTCTGCCGCTGATGTATATTTAATGTACACACAGCTTCTGCGTTGCATATTTAATCCATCCAGGGAATAGCAGGAGAAAAGCCCTCTGTGTTGTAATAAATAGATGCACTTTAAAGGAGAAAGATTTTCACTCATCCTCATACTTCGAGCCGACGTGTGACAATGAAACTGTCACACGTCGGCTCAATAGATCGGCAAGTGAATGGACACACACCGTCCTTCGCTCACTTCTCGATCCTGTCCCTGCAGAGAGCGGTGACTGTCACTCACGGCTCCCCGCAGGGATTCCCCCCTCCAATCCTCCAGCGCTGACTGGCGGAACGGATGGGGAGGGGTTGGGTACAGCTGTAGCTCGCAATATACTGAGCTTAAGGCCTTGTTCACACCAAGCGCGGAGCAGATCCGGACCAGAGCAGGTGCAGACCGGATCAAAACTGCGTCCAATGTATTCCTATGCTATTTTGACCTCCAGTTCACATCGCAGCGTGCGGATCCAGACCAGATCCAGACCGGATGAAAAAAATGCAGCAAGCCCTATTTTACCTGCTCTGGATCTGGTCTGGAACGCATCAAAAACGCATCTAAAACGCATCAAAAATGCATGCAAGTGCCTGAAAGCCCATGTTAAACTTAAAAAAAAAAAATTTCTTAACAAAACCGGCCCTAAACGCATCCAAAACGCATCCAAAACGCGTCTAAAACGCGGCACAACCCACTACACTGCGTGTGCAGAAACCTGACCGGATCTGGTCTGCATTTGGTGTGAACAAGGCCT
>NW_017307456.1:124893-129492 GCF_000935625.1 Nanorana parkeri | reverse complement strand
AGTTAATTTCCAGTATGGAGGTTAACCGCTTGGCTTATTTGCCAATTGTGTGGGCCTTGTGGACCGTTGGAGGCATTTTAACATCTTATACCCTCACCATTGTCCACGGCCATTACGAGTCTTACATAATGTACATCAGGTAAAAGGCTATTGCTGTTTATAATGGGAAGGAGAATTGTATTTAAGAAGATGTATCCACAACATATCTCCTCCCTATTGTAAATAGAATATTATAGGAAGCATGACGTTTTAGGAGCATTAGTAAGGGAAAAGGGAATGTAGTTATTTATAACAGCCAGTACTGAAAGAAATAGACATTTTTATTTTTCCTCCCCCTAAAATACTAGATGTCTGGCTGCATCTGGCTTTAAAGTAGATCTATGGGCAAACCCAAACATGACATGTATGATGCAGTCTGCTTTTACATAGCAGTGTTTGGTGTTCTAAGTCCCACCTAGAACAGTTGTAACTGCTGATCCTTCCGGCAGATCCATTATTTTTCCCCTCCCTGTGACCGGCTGACAGTTGTCCAGCAAAAGTGACAGTTCAAAGCCATTTGGTAGATGGTCAGCGTAGCTAGTTTGTAATCCCCAGCAGGGGATAGTGACTGCACTGCTGCACTGGTCACAACTATGGCACACATTGGGAGCCGGGGCCCCGCTATTAAAGGAGAACAGAAACTGGAAGGATCAACTCACATTTATTAAAATACTCCCTCAAATCAATTTAAAAAAAAACGGAAAAAAAAGGAAAATCTACCAGTGTGCCATGTTCCCTCTAATGGAAATGTCATGATGGCGGTCACCTGAGGGCTATATTGACATTCCCAACAGGAGAGACAAATATCAAGCTAACACTTATGACTGTTTCTATTTTCCAGCTACACCGGATGTAAGTCACCAGAACGATATGTGTTTCTGGTTGTGTTGATTGGTGCCGCCGCTCTTGGTAAGTGACTATTAGATGCAGACTGAGCGTCTTTATAGGCGATAAAGAGATTTGCCTCACTTTTACCTCTGAAATGCTATACAAATGATTAATCTTCATGTAAATCTCCTGTGTTTTGTTTTAGATGTCATGATAAAGTACGAGATGTACAAACAACTCTCTCTGCGCTCCCGGGGAATAAAACACAACTATCCCTGGGTGCAAACCTTCGTACTGATAGCTGGATGGATCAGCTGTGTTGGCACAGTCCTAGTCGGCGTGTTTCCGGTATGTAAACATATTTAAATGTAAAGCACAATAAGTCTGATGTATTAAGGGACTCGCGCAGCAAAATACCTGTGCGATATGCCTCAGGTGGAAGCTTCTATAACTGGATTCCTGCTCCACTTACCAGCAATGTGGAGCTAGGCTCACTCATCCACAAAGTGAGTGACATCGCTGCTTTGGAACAGTTATGTAGCCCAGTAGACAGAAAACAGTTGCTTCCATCAGTGCTTTCTCTCATAGGCATTTTGTCTTGTGAAAGCTTCCCCGTGATAATGTCAGCTTGATCAAAGTCAAATGTAAATGACTTGATTTTTCATTATTTTTGATGATTTCATGAGCCTCAATGGAATAACGTTTATATGTTTATATTCTAGGTGACAACGGACCCTGCCCCCCACTACTTCGGGGCATTTACGGCATTTATGTTCGCTGCTATACACAACACTGTGCAGACTTCACTCATGTATAGGTTGAGTATTGGCAGCGGACGTATGATGTACAAAAGGTTCTCCCTCTGCATGTTGCTGATCATCTCTCTAGTGATATGTAAGCTTTTAATCGTTTTTAAATGCGCTTTTGCTGCTTCTCCAGATTGCTCCATAGGAGCGGGCTGTGGAAACCAATGTAAATAGAATGCTTCTGCACTGTGTTTACATTGGCAGGGTAGTGACATCACTAAACTGCTTATATGTTGCTATTTATCACTGTTTGTAAAACATTTAATACTTTTTATCTATGAGGAAAAAAGAAATGCGCCAAGAGTAGTGTAGATAGAGTAGGCCTCGTGTAACAATGCGATAAACCAAAACTAATCTTTTTCTTCATTCTCTCTTTCAGTTGGCGTGTCTGATGCAATATGTGCTAGGTTTTCCAGCGATTGTCTTCAGGTATGTAAGATCCGGTATACATGGGTTGTTGTCACTTCAGAACTGCTTTACGCTCCATTTAAATCAATGGGGATGCAAAAGCAGCTTGAAGCAAATTGATGTTGCATAGGAAAAGGTGAATTATGGGGAGAGTGAAATACATTCATCCCCATAATTAGAGCCGCCGTGTGATTCTGCAGCGGTCACACATCAGCTCTATAGATCAAGAACTGAGCGATCACATACCGCTGATGGCTCAGTTCCCGATCTTCCTGCAGAGAGCAGCGACTGACAGTCCCCACAGGGAACTCCTCTACCCTCTCCGTTCATCCCGTATATGACAGTATTGTCGGGGTCTTTCCCGGCCACAGAGCAACTCTGCGCTGTCAGCATATAGCGGGCAATGGCCGGCTATATGATTCATTTTGGGTCACTGGAGGACATAGTAAATATCCTCCTGTGACCCTAAAGAGAACTAAGGTCTAAAAAGGTTTGGCCATAGTTCTCTTTTAAGGAGCTCAACTGCACCTATAAGGCCGCATTCATTTGGGCAGATGAGGCGCGCAGGCTGCTGCATTTAGATGCAGCAACACTCTGTGTTATGGCCGCATACAAACTGCAAGATTAGCTGCTGCCGGTTCGTGTGGCCAAAACCGGCTTTGCAGGAAATAATGCCTAAATTATATGGAGGCCTCATTGGTATGAAGTCCTCTGATTGCATATCATGGTTACAGCCTGGAGACCTCCACATCCTCTTCTGCCCAGGAATGTGTTGACTTCCCTCTGACAGCTTATTAGACATGACCTCCACTACATACACCCCTTCTGCATATAATGAGCTGCATTCCCTCATTTCATACAATCCCCAGCGACTATAAGTTCATGTCATTGCACAACAAGAAGTTGAGTTATAAAATTTACTAAACATTTTGTTTTTTGTTTTTTAGATTTCCAACATCATCAGAATTTTCGCAGAGTGGGCTGGAGCAGCCTTTATGTTGATCTTCAACCTCACCCACTCTCAGGTTGGTATTATTAATCCAGACATATATGGCTTTCCATTAGATCACAGGTGCATAAAGCCCATTTCCACCTTTAGAGGATCTATGTTTTTTTTTAAAAAACATGCCAGCAAAGTACACCAAGGAATATACAGTTGCTGTATATGAACACAAAACATACTTTTTTTAGCTGTCCTCTCAGTCTCCTTTTTTGAAATAGCTGCCTCTGTGCTCTGTGTCGATCACAGGCTGCTGTGCCCAGTTGGCACTACAACATAGCGTGTGGAAAACTACATTTCCCACAATGCTCTGTAGAAACTCTAAGCCCTCCCCCAATTCGTTAGTATTCATGTATTCATAGTGGCAATACCCCCTGGGCAGTGCAGAGTGACCCAGAGATTTTGTTTGCACCTGTGACAGTCCCTATCAGTATAGCGTATAACCCTTTATATAATATATATATCTATATATAGATAATGGAAATATATATTATATATATAGTTATTTAAACCCTTTATATTGAAAATGAGCATTTTCACCGTACTGAGCTTATTTGTTTGCACCAGATTAATAGAAAGTGTGAAATACAAACTACAATGTTTATAATCCTTTTTTTTTTTTTTTTTTTAAAAGAGAGGGTCCGCGTCAGAGAGTGAGAGCGGTAGGGCCCACGTCAGCTATAGCGACGGGGTCCGCGTCAGAGAGACGGTCTGCATTAGAAAGTCGGTGTCCGTTAGAGGAGGAGAGACGGTCCGTGTGTCAGAGAGACAGACGGTCCGTGTCACAGATAAAGCGACGGTCATTGAAACAGAGAGGCAGACCGTCCATATCTCAGAGAGAGAGACTGTCCTTGTCAGAGTTAGACAGACAGTCCATCTCAGAGAGAGACCGCGTTAGAGAGAGGCCGCCTCGGAGGGAGAGAGAGCGCCCGCACCAGAGAGAGAGATCGCGGCAGCTAGGTAAGACATTGGCATAGTGGTTAGCACTTCTAACTTGCGGTACTAAGGACTCTTTCACACGTGCGGCAAAACCGGGCGTTGGAGAAGAGTTTTTAACGCCTCTCTGCCGCCTAATAACGTCCATGTGTGATAAAATAGCAACCCCAAAATTCATACCAGGCCCTTTAGGTCTGGTGGGAATTTTAAGGAGGAACCCCACTACAAGAAAGGGGAAAAAAGAATATGGGGTCCCCCCTAAAATTCCTACCAGACCCTTGATCCTAACACAGGCTTGGGCAGCCATAGATGAGGAAAATCTACTAGTGTGCCATGTTCCCTCTAATGGACATGTCATAATGGCGGTCACCTGAGGGCTATATTGAGATTCCCAACAGGAGAGACAAATATCAAGCTAACACTTATGATTGTTTCTATTTTACAGCTGCAATGGATGCGGGTCACCCTATAGATATGTGGTTTTTGTTGTAATGAGCTTTTGCGGCCGCTCTTGGTAAGTGACTATTAGATACAGACTGAGCGTCTTTATAGGCGATAAAGTGATTTGCCTCACTTGTACCT
>NW_017307456.1:123298-124503 GCF_000935625.1 Nanorana parkeri | reverse complement strand
GTAGTGGTTATCAATTCTACCTTGCAGTGCTAAGGACTCTTACACACGTGCGGCAAAAGTAAAAGGCGTTGGGGAAGCGTTTTTAATGCCTCTCTGCCGCCTATTAGCGCCCATGTGTGATAAAACAATAGCGACCGCCCACTACAGTTCATACATGAGCGTCAGGGTTGCGTAAAAAAATAGATTGTATTTCGCAATCTGCAGGCATTGCCGCTGGAATAATGCCTCCATTGAAGTCCTTTGAACCGCCTTTTAACGCTTGTTCAACCCTCTAGAGCGTTGGCAAGACTTTAAACAAGCGATCGAGCGCCCTCGGCATTGGGTGGGTGTGCCGATGTGGACAAGGGCCTCTTCCCCCAGAACCCTGACCCTTGTCATGAGATGACCTGGGTCAGGGTTGTGGGGAAGAGGCCCTTGTCCCCATCGGCACCGGGAGACTCTCCCAATGCCTGAGGGCACGTGGCCTGGTAAGGCGCAGGGAGGGAGGGGGGGCGCTCCATCTCCCTCCCCCTTTCCTGCCCTGCCGGGCCAGTGGTCGGATCAAGGGCCTGGTATGGATTTTGGGGGAACCCCACGCACTTTTTTTTTGTTTCAACTTGGGGGGTCCCTCTTAAAATTCCTACCAGACCTAAAGGTTTTTTTACCTAATGTAATTTTGCTGCAACGAATTTCGTCCAACAAACGACAGTGAGAGAAACAAACAGACAAAGATAGGGGACCAGTGGGTCAAAATGGCCAGACGCTGAAAGTAAAAGCCAGGAGGCTGAATCTGTTTCCTTTGCAAAGTACTGTCTGTATAACCTGTTGGAAAACCCCTGCAAGGGTAAACCTGTGTAGACCTTTGAGTGTTTGAATCAATAAAAGTGGGCAAAGAAGCCCTAAATGCAAAACTTAAACGAGTGAAAGTGACCTTAATGCTCTACCGTTTGAAGCCATTGCGCAGAACACGGCAGCGGCCAATATCTTAAAACAAATTTGTGTATGCCCGGATATAGTCTTTGTATATTCGGGCATATAATAAATTCGTTATTTCTAGGGATGCACCGATACCGGTATTTTGGTACCGAGTACGAGTACCGATACATTTTTATACCAATTACCCAGATACCAAAGTCCCATTCAGGAAGCCAGGTGGCGTGTAATGACTCGCCACCTGGCTTCCTGATTAACAAGTCCCCTCTTACCTTAGTATGTGCAGCCTGTCA
>NW_017307456.1:118494-121545 GCF_000935625.1 Nanorana parkeri | reverse complement strand
CGGGAGGCCGGCTCCATGCTCTCTTGTCATGAGATGACGAGGGAGCATGAAGCCAGCTTCCCGGCCAATCATAAAGCAGGGCGTCGCATCATTAGACGGCGCCCGGCTTCCTGATTGGACGGCTCCGGCTGGGTACATTCTCGCTGGAGAGGCCCAGGGGGTGACATGCTGCACATACTGTACTAAGGTAAGGTAACCTTACCTCACGAGGCCAGCTTCCTACGGCGCCCGGCTTCCTGATTGGACGGCTCCGGCTGGGTACATTCTCGCTGGAGAGGCCCAGGGGGTGACATGCTGCACATACTGTACTAAGGTAAGGTAACCTTACCTCACGAGGCCAGCTTCCTGATTGGCAAGCTTCCCGACCAATCAGGAAGCCAGGCAGCGCGTCATTACACGCTGCCCGGCTTCCTGATTGGCCGGGAAGTTGGCTCCATGCTCTCTCATCACAAGTGACGAGAGAGCATGGAGCCACTTCCCGGTCAATCGCGAAACCGGGCAGCGTGTAATGTAGCGTGTAACCGGGCAGCGGTTGGAATTGGACCTTTATAACATGGGAAAAGTTCGAACTCGAACTCAATGCGAGTCTATAGGACCAGAAATTTGAAAATCAATTGACCCCTTTTTGAAGGCTTATATGCAAGTTATTGGCCTAAAAATTGTACAGGCACAGCAGAGAGGGGGCACAGCCAGGGTCGGCCCCTGGCCCCTGTTGCCATTGCGAGCACAGGGCGCTATGGCAACAGGGGCACCAGGCAATCAACACAGCCACAGCTCGGCAGGAAGAAGATGGGCAGCACAAGTTCCAGCTTCTCCTCGGATCCCCACTCCTCTCCCCTGCCTGTATGGGCAGAGGCAGCGGGGATACGATGAGAAATGGAGAGATGCAGCCGGCGGGGGAGGGGGGGGAGGAAGCTGTCATTCAGGACAGCCTAGTGGTGAGGAGAGAGAGCTGATGCTGTGCGGCGTTGGGTGACATCACACGTCTGTTGGGGGGAGCCGAATTCTCTGTTCTTGCCTCGAGCGCAAAAGGAGCTAGCTACAGCTCTGTGAATTTTAGGACACTCTGAGATTTTTGCATAAATTCTGGCGCCTCTTTTGCAGACGTTGGATGAAATTAACATGAAAATTGGGCCTCTAGTGTTGGCGGTGCCGCCACACTGTAACCCTTCACAATTGTTCCTGGCACAGGGATGGGCCCTGCTGTATAAAATTAAAATTATATGCACCTGTCACACAGGTACCAGAAAGATTTGGGCCAGGGGTGTTGGTGTTGTCTGCACAGTGTAACACCTCACAGTCAAGGCCAGCCTTAGGGGTGTGTGAGCTGTGCGGCCGCACAGGGCGCCATGGCAACAAGGGCCGACACAGCTCCTCCTGGGGGCTGCTTCTCTCCCCCTCACCGCTGGCCATGCGATATGACAGCGCTCCCTCTATAGATCGTGGGTTGTCTATATTTGGGCTCCTAGTTTTCACCTCTCCCCCTATGGTGGGTACATTTAGAAAAATGATAAAGAATAATAGGGTTTTTTCAACTGCAGCAGCTCGATCCCCCGAAAATAAATTTCCTCTTCTTTGCAGACAAATGTTACCTAAAATCATAAACAAGATAGGGATGCTTTCTCTGACTCGAGTGTGTTCATTCAGCCAAGGAAATTGAGCTGGCAGATACTTTAGAATCCTCGTACTGCTCTCAGGGGACAGAAGAAGAAGGGAAAAAAAAGAAAAAAAAAACTTGTAAACTTGCTTGATTGGCCTGGATATAATAAATAAGCAATGTTGTCATTAAAAAAAATGATTTTTCTTTAAAGAGAACTCCGGGCACATCATTACGTAAAATACTAAATAGTGTGAAATGAAAATCTGTGTACAGTGTCCGGCTTCAACTTTTTGGTAACCCATTTGAAAGAATAAAAAGTAACAGTCTATAGGGTCATGGTTTACTTAAAGTGTCTGTACACCCAGAAAGTAAAACCATTGTATTTGTTAATTCTTTACAGGTACAGTAGATTACATGGTAATTGTCATTGCAGCTATTCATGTATTTAATATTGTTGACCCTGCCAGTTACAACTAGTTTCTATTGCTTCCTTTGATAGGGAGACGGAGCTATCCGTAGGCACCTAATGTTATCAGCCTGCCTGGGGCTCTGAGAGTCGCTGACAGCGACGTTACAATCGCTCACGACCTAGTGAAACTTAGACCCACCCTGGTCCTGTAGAAAGGGTGAGAGTAGTGGTCATGTGACCTCTTAAAAAAATAGAATGAGACAATACTATCCATAGGCACCTAATGCCATGTAATGTTGTCAGCCCGCCTGGGGCCCTGAGAGTCGCTGACAGCGACGTTACAATCGCTCATGACCTAGTGAAACTTAGACCCACCCTGGTCCTGTAGAAAGGGTGAGAGTAGTGGTCATGTGACCTCTTAAAAAAATAGGGTGAGACAATATTATCTATAGACACCTAATGACATGGCAGTATTGTTGGCCTGTTCAGGGCCCTGAAAATTGCTAACTACAACATCACTAACACTTATAACCGAGACTTAGTCCCACCCTGGTCCTGCTGGCGGGAAGAGAGCAGCGTAGTGGTCATGTGACCTCTTAAAAAATATATATATATATTTTGCTTTTTTATTTGTAACATTCACATAGAACTTTCACTTAGTGTCTGTACTGCATTACTAGTATAATAGGGGAGACAACTTTAATTGTGGTCCCTTAGCCTTGGATGGAAACTTGTTCTCAGCTGCAGAGAACTGACTTCCAACCGTGAGTTCGGGCACCGCTCTGATTGGCGACAATATAGCGCGCCCAATCTAATATTTTTCTTTACAATAATCCCGGAGATTTTACCTTGCCTGGAGTTTCCTCTACGTTTTTTTTCTGTTTGCTCCGTCTCATTTTCCCTTTCCCCGCTCGTCCAGATAAACACATTGCTGAAATAACAAATATTCAGATGTAGCTGCGAGTAGGGAGCTTGGCAATCGCCTCCTGTCTCAAATCCCCGCTGAGTCGTTATTATTCGGGTGACAATAGAGAAAATCCCT
>NW_017307456.1:95636-118163 GCF_000935625.1 Nanorana parkeri | reverse complement strand
TCCGGCTTGTGTGATCCGCTTGATAAAATGAACCTATATAGGCCATGTCACTGCTTTTCCTTTGTGCCCCCGTTGTTTGCGGCCGGGCTTATCATTTGTTATTGAAGCCGGGCTTGTGATGGAACGAGATCTCATTAAATGCCAGATAAACAGCGCGGGCCTCTTTGTGAAATATAATATGCATAGATAGACAATAGACACCTCAGTTCTAATTAAAGCACCGAGCGACCCGTCTTCATCCGAGCGCCATTAAATTGAAAGGCATTTTACTGAATGCCCACCAGGCTTCTCCTCATCATTTATTTAAACAGCCCGCACCACTTTCAGAATTCAAAAGACATCGGCTTAATCGGCACAAGAAATGGGGCATAATTAAGCTTTAAAACAAAATTTACATGTCCAAAAAAAGGTACATAAGCTGTAGCAAATTTAATTTCAATATAAGATCAACAGGCACTTAAACTTCAGCTCATAAAGTAACATTTTCAGAGGCCCATTCGAATCCAGGCAAATTAGCATGCTCAGATTGGCCGGCTGTTCAGCGCCATTTTGTCCTGTAGGCATTCAACGTGGCACAATTCTGCTGTGGAAACACATGGCCAATCCTGGGAGAAGAAAATTAGAATTTTTTTCTAAATTACTTATTTTCAAGTAGACATGTAAGCTGCGGAAAAATTTGGTTCAGATATTTCGTTATTTCAGGATTCGGATCCGAAATTCAATTCGGTTTGGGGTTTTGGATTCCGACGAAATCCGAATTTTCGTTAGTTTCGGATGAGTTTGCGAATATTCATTGCGAATACCACAGAAAACCCTATACAGATATTAATACTAAAGCTGAGGCTCCCAGACCCGAATAGCATTCGGGATCCGAATTTCTGAATTGCATTCGGGAGCTCCCAAATGCCCTTTGGGTCTGGGAGTCATATACATATATCACTAAAGCTGAGGCTCCCAGACCCGAATGGCATTCTGGAGCTCCCCAATACAATTTGGAAATACAGATCCTGAAGGCCATTCGTGTCTGGGAGCCATATACATATACATTCAGGTCTGGGAGCAATATGCATATATTAGTAAAGCTGAGGCTCCCAGACCCAAATACCAATTTAGGAGCTCCCCAATGCAATTCGGAAATTCGGATCCCGAATGTCACTCGGGTCTGGGAGTATTACATATATATACTGTATATGGCTCCCATTTTGCCGTAACGAAAATTCGTATTCAGACCCATCCGGTTGCATTACACCGAAAAACACATCTGATTGGCCAGGAAAGTCACATGTCCGATTCAGTTTCTTTTTTAAACGTAATTCGGATGGGATCTGAAATTCGGATTCAGACACACTAGCATGCATTGGGATTCGAAAACTCGGATGTGTCTGTGTGTCCGAATTTCGGAAAATTTGTACGAATTTTGATTCGGAACAAAACGAATCGCACACGTCTATTTTCAAGGTATCAAGTGCTCTGCGTAGGATTGCAGTGCCAAACGAGAGCGCCAGGTCTACCCAAGACTCCATGGTTTGTCCATGATAAAGACAATGCTTGGCCAAATGATAAAATCGGATCAACAGTGATCACATGATCTCGAACCAATCTGATTGGTTCCTTATCATCAGCGGGGACCAGAGCCATCATGGCCACAATAGGTGCCCATTCATCTTAAGGTCAGCTACTGGACGACAAGACCTGGATCATAAGCCAAGCATGCGCATAGAGAAACCTGGCCTTGGGGCAGCAGAGAGAGTAAATCCGGTCCTGCCTGTGGTGCTTGATCAGAAGGTGCCCAACCAAATAGACCATACTGATCAACTAGAGAATAACTCTTTAAAGGAGATCTATGGGGTCAGTGCTTTTCCCCATAGTTCTCCTAAGGGTCACAGGAGGATACAAACTAGCATCCTCCAAAGCTCAGTATACTGCGAGCTACAGCTCGCGGTATACTGACACCGCCACAGCCGTGACGGATCCCGACATTACTATCGAGATCCACCCAGCTGCGTGAGTGACAGCTGGCTCTGCCTATCTAGAGGCAGAGCCAGCTGTACCCTCCCCCGTCCGTTCCCCCAGTCAGGGCTGGAGGATCGGGAGGGGGGAATCCCTACAGGGAGCCGTGAGTGACAGTCACGGCTCTCTGCAGGGACAGGATCGAGAAGTGAGCGAGCGACGGTACGTGTTCACTCCCCGATCTATTGAGCCGACGTGTGACAGTTTCATTGTCACACGTCGGCTCGAACTATGAGTGATTGTCACTCACCTCATAGTTCTCCTTTAATAATTTTCTTATCGTGATTTATTATTTACTTGTCACACATCCATCAATTAGCAGTACAGCGTCTCTGCATACACCTGCTATAAAACCTGAGCCAATTTCACTCCCGATCATGATGTATCTATCTGGTGTGTTCATTTCCACTAAACAGAATGTCTTTAAAATTCACAAACACACAAAATTTATGTAAATCTCAACCGCTGAAAAACAACAACTTTTCTTAGGGAACAGCTTATGTAGTTGCTTTTAAGCAGCAAACTATCAGCTTGTAAAACAGCAGATGGTCCCGAATCTGCATACATCTCAATAGAATCAGCACAATCGTCTTCTAGGAATTAATGCAGCGAAGGACAAAAAAAAAACTTTTCCAGTGTTAAATCTCTAAATGTTCATGCGGAAATATACTTTTTACCTGCAAGACAATGCGACAACAAAACCCTCCCTGACACCAACGAGCTCTTTACATTTTAAATGAGTTAATTATTAATATAAAGGATTTTTTTTTATCTTTGTAGGTTAGGATGGAGCGGGCTAACCCTGCCAAGTTTTTATTGCTGTCTCGGCTCCTGCTTGGACAAATCACTAAGGATGCACCTATACTGGTGTCAGTGCCCATATTGGGCATTTTCACAAGTACTCGTGGAAATGTCCAAAATACTAAGTGCCGATTACTGTCCTTTAAATTTTTGTACACAGGAGCCATGAAAGGTCCCGGCGGCCTTCCTGTGAACGGCGGCGTCTGATTATAGCACCTGCCAAAAATCTCCTCCTCCTCCGCGCCGCCATCTGTGAGAATGATCAGTAGCACAGCCCTGCATAGAGCCACAGCCCACCAATAACCCTGCACACCCCAGCATAGAGCCGCACAGCCCACCACAGAACCCATACAGCCCAGCAAAGAGCCCATGCAGCCCAGCATAGAGCCCACGCAGCCCGCCCTTAACCCAGCACAGCCCCCCAAAGACCACGCATAGCCACCTGAGATTTCGCACAGCCCACCATAGACCCCGCATAGCCACCTGAGACCCCGCACGTCTCCACCCATAGACCCCGCACAGCCCACCTGAGAGACAGAGCAGAATGGCAATGTCTGCAGTGTGCCTGCTGCCCCCTTTCTGGCCAGTGCATCCCAGGTTGCTGGGTGGGGAGATGAGTAAGGGCCATATCTCCCCATTCAGCTTTTAGCAACCTGGGATGCTCTGGCCAGTGTTCCACAGATGTCCTGACAATCAGTGATGTTACTAGTTGCCAGGAGCTTGGCGGAACACTGACCAGAGCATCCCAAGGTTGTTAAGAGTTGGGTGGGTAGATGCAGACCCCACACACATATACGGATACACACACTGATTGGATATCATCCAGCACTCCTAAATCCCCCTCCTGGTCACCTCAGACAGCAAAAAAAAGGATAGGGACCCCCTTGCATGGTCCAATGTCATCCAACAAGTACCTGATTCATCTAAATAGCATGTTACATTTGAATAAAGTGTATCTAAACACAATATATATATATATATATATATTGTAGCTTTCCAGTCCTTAGGTGTGATGGCTGTCCCTATACTTACCAATTGTACTCAAACTTAACAATATATTAGTCCTAGTCACTAGACATGTGCACTGCCAAAAAATTCGTTTAGTTTCGTTTTAAATTCGGATTTGTGTTATTCCGTTTTTTGGGATTCGGGTGTGAAAGTCAATTCGGATTCGGAATTCGGATTCGGACGAAATTCGGTAGCGGTAGTTCGCACGTTCGTTTCGTTTTCTGTTCTTATTCGTTTCTTATTCGTTCCGTTCGTTCGTTTGCAGCAAAGTGACATTTGAGGGGGAAAAAATATTTTTCTCCTTCTCTAATGTCACTTTGCTCCAACGAACGAAACGAATAAGAAACGAATAAGAACAGAAAACGAAACGAACGTTCGAACTACCGCTACCGAATTTCGGAAATGGAAATTCGGATTCGTTTGCAATCGTTATGTCTGTAATTCGGAATTTGGATACATCCGAATGTCCGAATTTCCGAAAATTCGTCCGAATTTCGATTCGGAACAAAACGAATCGCACATGTCTACTAGTCACCAGGACACTGTCACCCCCACTCATGGCCTGCCCTGACATGCCCAGTTTCCCCAGAAATTAACACACAGACCACATCCATTTATTGGCACTGTCCTGCCTCTAAATATGCAGGAACCACCTGCGTGCAACCAAGATTCCTTCTGTTAGCATGCTTTTTTGAGTAATTGTGCACGCTTGGTAACTCAATAAAGGGCAATGCCCTGATCCCGGAACACAGCGCAGGAGACACAGCCCGGGACACGGCATTATCAGGACACAGGTCCAAGATGTGGGACGGTTGCAGCAAACATGCATTTGGGCTGTGCTGCCCATTTATTTCCAGCACAGCCCATACACAAGGCAATTTGCCTTGTCATGGGTGGGCACAGTTCACACCACCGCAACACGGAACACACGCAACACCAACAGCCATGTGGTTGAGCGCAACAAGCCTTAAATAAATCAGAAATTATATAAAAAACACATTTTTTCACATTAAGATGGAATAAACCAAAAAAAAGAACCCAGTTCTGTGTTCTGAAATGTCATTGCTGAGGCACGCTGCGGCGGAACACTTATATATAGTAAATGTCAAATACGCTTTTTTTTTTTTTAACTTTTTGTATTTTTCAAACAGCTCCTTGATTTTTACACACGGATATCATGTAACCACATTTTGCATTTTGATCCCCATGTTTCAGCTACAAAACCAGAAGACATTACTCTCCTGTTTCCCAAAAGAGCCAGACATCAATGGCTATAAAAAATAATGCATCAACTTTGTGCTTAATGAAACGGAACATTTGAGGCAGACAATCTGCTCCTCTAGACAGTGCATCTGTTTCGACTTTGTTCTCCTGAGTCAGTCAGCAGTGTGCCTAGAAAATGTTCAGCGTTGCACATCATATTCAAACAAGGGCGACAGTACTCCAGGGTGGCAGTCCATCCTTAAATAAAAAGGCAATGCCCAACAGATTTTTGCATAATTTTAAAGGCAACCTGCTTGAAGTGGAACTGTGGACACAATTAAAAAATGACACGCAATGCCTGGCCAAAAAAAAAAAAAAAGTCACCACCTGCGTTAGCTAAGCAAATAGGTAAGAGCTATTGGGTTAGCTTCAATTGTTCACGTCTAGGTTCAGCAATGTTATGTGAAAACAAAATGAGGTCAGCTGCCTACCTATACTGAATCACCAGGTTTTTCCATCAATGGGTTTTTTCTTCCCTGATGGCACATTGGACATATTCCAAGATGACAATTCCAGGATTCATCTGTCTCAGATTGTGGAAGAGTGGTTCAGGGAGCATGAAACATCATTGTCACACATGGATTGGCCACCAAAGAGTCCAGACCATAACCCCATTGAGAATCTTTGGGATGCGCTGGAGAAGACTTTATGCAGAGGTCCGACTCTCCCACCATCACTGCAAGATCTAGGTGAAAAATTTGTGTAAATTTGGCCGGGAATAAATGTTGGCACATTGCATAAGCTTATCCAAATGGTGCCATGGAGAATGAGTGCTGTAATCAAAGAGAAAGGAGGTCCAACAAATAGATAAAGGTCTGGTAGGCTTTTCAGGCACTGTGGGAGCTTGATAGGTGTGGCTAATGCCTATTACACAACTGGGTCATGTGTCAGGGGGCTGGACTCAGAACACACAGAGAAGAAAACTATCCAGACCTTAACCCCAATGATAATCTTTGGGATGTGCTGGAGAAGACTTTACGCAGTGCTCCGACTCTCCCATCATCACTACAAGGTCTTGGTGAAAAATGAATGCAACTCTGGACGGAAATAAATGTTGTGACATTGCATAAGCTTATCAAAATGATGCCATGGCGAATGTGTGTCATAGTCAAAGCTAAAGGCGGTCCAATGAAATATTAGAGTGTGACTTTTTTTAGGCCAGGCAGTATATTTGATGCAATCTGTCTACAGCATTATCACAGCAGTGTTTGACTTTCTTAGTCCTCTCTGCAGCATTGGGGTTGATTTACTAAAGACAAATAAATAGGCTCTTCAATTTGCAAGGGAATGTAACCTTAGCTTAGTAAATGAGGTGAAGATCTTCCGACCAAGGACAAGCTCAGGCTTGGAGTAAACCCATCCAGTACCTGAACTTTTGGAAGGGACATGGGGCCACCCACCTAATCAACTGCAGTATCTGGCATTCCCCACACCACAGATGAACAAAGGGATGGGATGCTAAAGGCAAATCGGCTGTTCACTTTGCAAAGGAATTTAACCATAACATAGTGAATGAGGTGACGCTCTTCTGACCGAGGATGAGCTTAGGCTTGAACCAAACCCGGTCAGAATCTGAACACTCGGGAATGGAACATGGGGCCACCCGCCCAATCAACTGTGTGGGATTTGGCATTCAACACCCCATAGATGCACATAAACAAAGGGAGGGAATGCTAAAGACAAATAAGCTGTTCACTTTGCAGGGGTATTTGCAAGGACATTTTACCTTAGCATAGTGAATGAGGTGACACTTTTCTGACTAGGGATGGGCTCAGGCTTGGACTGAGCCCAGTCAGAACCCGAGCTCTCGGCCACTCGCCCAATCAGCTGCGGAATTCATCGTTCCTCACCCCGCAGCTGCGCATGAACAAGGGGACGGGATGCATTGTGGACCTTATACTGTCACATGGCCATATTAGGTCAATGTCAAGACCAAATATACCTGTGATAGTCAGATAAGGTCAATGACATCACAGCTTCATAGAGCACCAACACCTTTTGAGGAGTATAGCTCTTGTAGGGATGGTCCCTCTAGTTCTAATAATAAATGAAGAGCCACATTAATTTATGTCTTTTTATATCCACCTGGAGTTTGGCAGAAGATTGATATGACAGGAAGACTTTTCCTTGCATCGATTGGACAGAACTTGTGAACAGCTGGAGAATTAAGATGGATTCAACACTTCAACTTCTTACTGGGTCTCCAGGGCTATCTCCTAAAAATAGGACTTTCTGTTTTGCTCGCATAACACACCCGCATTAATGCAAATTGAATTATTCTCTAAGAAAAAACAATAACCAGTTTTCTGTCAGCGAAACATTTGCATGCGAGTAAATAAATCTAATTGGATATTAGTCGGGCAAACAGCTATTCATTTTCATTGCTTCCAGCCGAACTGATGAAGAAGCGGTTTGGATCGTGTCCCCAACCCTGCGGCATTCTGGCTTATGATAATCAATGCTTTCTAAATTGTGATGAAGATAAAAATAGTTTTAATTAAGTCATTTTTCAAACTTTTGTTTCTTTTTTTGTGTGTGTAAAGCTTTATCTTGGCTGGGACTGACTCTTAATTGTTTGTGTTGTGCAGAATGCTGACGTACGTGCATCTTTCAGCATTCAATACATTTGCTGTGAATTAAGACTGATTTCCAAAGCGTTGCAGTGTTTACTAAGAAAAACAGAGACTAAAGAATATAGAAAAAGCAACAGAAAGACAAAAACACAAATTCAAACCTAACGCCCGCCAATTTGTTTTTTTTTTAATAGCATAGGGAAGTAGGGTTGCCACCTTTTCTTCCAGTGAAACCTGAACCCTCTAGCGACGCACGAAGAATGGGGGAGAATGAGTCATGGCTTTTATCATATGTACATAAAGTCACCCGTTCGTATGTAAATATCACAGTCGAGACTATTTTTAGTGGGGGGCCAGTAGCACCTATCTTAATTTTGGTTGCCCCTGTATGCCTGACATCTTGTGTCTGGGTTTCTGGTGCCATGAAACCCGGACACAGCATTCAAAACCCAGACTGTCCGGGTGAATCCTGGACAGGTGGCAACCCTATAGGGAAGACCCACTTGTCAATGTTTGCCAGGCGCTGGGCGGGACACCACAAACCTGAGTGTCCCAGGTTAGCAAACTGTGTCAGTGCCTTTTCATAAAGGTTCCCGTTCATCCTAACATTTGTTATTCTGTATATTCTGACCCTTTTCTCGTTATAACACCGCACTGTACATCCTGCCTATGGTACAACTCTACATCTGCTTCCATCTGCTGCCTGTGTAATGACTCAACCTGAATGCCACTTGGCCTGTCCCAAAACCTTCTTGCAGAACTTGCCGGTAAAGACTAGGTACTCCTTGGTATTCAAACAACGGTGACATTGCATTTGATTAATCCTTGACACTTCCAGCTAGCCCATGACACTATACAAGGTCACATAAAGCACTGAATACATGTTCTGAGAAACACAGTTCATTGTGTTACATTGTTATAATTTCTCAAAAAAATAAATCCATACAGGCAGTCCCCGAGTTACATACATCCGACTTACATACGACTCCTACTTACAAACGGAGGCTATTACTGTACAGCAGGGGGTAGTAGTAATGCTTCCGCGCTCGTGCTGACGAGGAGTGCCCGTCTTTTTGGGTCTTGTTCATAGTGCTGTACATACATTACAGGAAGTTGGCTCTCGTTAGACGTCGAGACGAGGGGTGCCCACCTCTTCTTCCGGGTCACTGTGAGGTTTTTACAGCAGTCTGTATCCTCATTAGAAAGATTTAATTTCACTTCCTGTCCTGGAGACAACAGGAATTGAGAGGAAATCCGCCCCTAGGAAGGGAAATTCACTCCTGTAAGAGTGATCATGGGGAAAAATGTGTCTCCACTGAAGCTTTATCACCAATCCTTGTTTCCACGACAAACCAACATTTTCAAAATCCAATAGTCACAGGGAAAGAAAGCGATCTTCTGAACAGTGGCACAGACAGCAAAACAAACACTATAAGGGGGGTTAATCCTTCCTTATGCCATCCAAAACAAAAAAAAAAAAAAACATTTTGGCTGGAGTTACACTTAAAAAATTTACCTGTTCCAACTTACATACAAATTCAACTTAAAGGAGAACTATGGGGTCAGTGTTTTTCCCCATAGTTCTCCTTAGGGTCACGGGAGGACACAAACTAGCGTCCTCCCGTTACCCTAAGCTCAGTATACCACGAGCTACAGCTCCCTATATACTGAGACGCTGCAGCCGGAGCGGATCCCGACATCGATGTCGAGATCCGCCCAGCTGCGTGAGTGACAGCTGGCTCTGCTTATCTAGAGGCAGAGCCAGCTGTACCCGCCCCCTCCCCCGTCCGTTCCGCCAGTCAGCGCTGGCGGATCAGAGCGGGGAGGGGGGAATCCAGCCCCTCCCCTGTTACGGCAGAGAGCCGTGACAGGATCGAGAGGTGAGCGAACGCCGGTATCTGTTCGCTCACCTCCCGATCTACTGAGCCGACCTGTGACAGTCTCATTGTCACAGGTCGGCTAGAACTATGAGGTGACTGAAAAGCACCCCCCTCATACTTCTCCTTTAAGAACAAATACTGCCTGTATTTCATTATTTACAGTGTGAACATTTTTAATCATTACAATCTGGTTTATCTCTGTACAGATGATGGATATTTGAACAGCAGATAACAGTAAAATCTACTTCTAAATAAGCTATAGGAAGGAATAAGGATTGGTGATTGGCAGCTCCATATGTGTCTGTTTCACAAGATTTGTTTTAGATTTGCTGAGACAAGTTTAGAAGAAACTTACTGAGAAAACAGACAAAGCGAAGTGTAGGCTGGCACTACTGGTGACAAAGTGTTTTATTATGTCAATGCTTTTCTTCAAATGCTTTCAAGAGTCACACGGACAATGGCTGATCTTTTTTTAAAGCCAGGTGTTGAAATTTAAAGGTAATAATAGCATTTGCTGTATTCATTCCTTCATTCATTCCACAAGCCTTTATTTCTGGTTTTCTCTCCAATAGCATGTTTTCAGGGCACACAGAGAGCCAAGCAACTGGCATATTTTAGAAGGATACTGGCAATGGAGTCTTGTGTTTCCTTTCAGCAATGGTATCGCTCCTTGGCCTTTTGGCAAAGAGATCAAGTGTAGTATCTGTTCTTATTGGTATCCAGGAGGGGAAATGTGCTGCAGTTTTGGCCTTATGTTAGGAATGGCTGGCTGCGGAGTACCCTGCCTGAGATGATGGGAGCCCCAAAGAGTTCTAGCGGTGGAAAGGAAACTGAATGGAACATCCACTCGTGTAAGAGTGGAGGTCGGGAGTACTTCCCTGGTGTCCGGGATCTGGCGGATTGGAATGGGTCTACCTGGTCTGGTCATGAGCTGGGAAGGCAGGGAACCCACAGTGTCGAGCGCTCCCTGGGAGTGGTGCCCTGGGGGTGCCTGTGTAGCACTATGGGTTTGGGAACCCCCACTATGTAAATGGAACACTGGTCACAACACCATTTGCTTTTTCTGCATCTCGCCTCTTGGCTAGGTCTTTCGGCTATGACCAAGGGGCATTTTAATACCCGGCTGCAAGGTCTAGCCATTGTCTTGCACATGGGCACTTATTTATTTTTCTTTACTTTCATTTTTTACATGTGCTTTTTCACACCATAGGGTGGAGGGTATGGGTCTTCGGGTCTACCCTGAAATCTAGGGGGAGGATATGTGGCCATTAGGTTCCTTTCTCCCCTGAACCGGGAGTCTCTCTTCAGGAGAGCCCCCAACCTTGTACTCAGTGTTCAGCTTCGTATGATCATTAGGAATGGATCTACCTGGTTTAAGCCCTGCGGACACGAGTACCTTGCCCCTGTCATGAGCCTTGCTCCCCGGTGGGGCCAGAGAAGGACCCTAACTCTTCAAGAAATGGACATATCCTAGTGCACTTTTTTTTTCACATGCACTTTTTTTCTTCACTATGGCGTTTAGTTTTTGCATATGCACCGCAGGCTTTAATAAAAAAAAAAAAGAAGAAAAAAAGACTCAGCAAGAACAAAGACATTCTGTGGGAGGTTCCCTTTAAACGCTGTCAATGCTGTACTGTATAAGATATTTTATACCCTGATAGTTCAACAAAAAGCCATGACAAGTGAGGTTATTTATCCTCAAAGAGTAGCGGCAGTGGTTAATACATTCTATAGGAGTAAATTTAGAGCAGTGAGTACAATGGAACTGAAAATCGTTCTCTCTGATTAACACAAAGCACAGAAAATACCTGGTTTAAACTTGTGCCGAGGGGACCTTGAGCACGGTTTCTATGAATCTGCCCTTGACATTTCCGCACGTGGCAAAAAAACACATCTGTATAGCGCTTAATAAAGCAACACATTAAACAGCATCGACTGTGATTTCCTTCAATTTGTTTACTCCATTGACATAACAAACACAAGTCCTACTTAAAGTGACCCTGGGATTAAAATTCATATTTCACAGGAATCAATAGACGAGAGAATAATGTCAGCATGGAGCAATCACATGATTATTTGGAGAAAATTACTGCCTGCTCCTTGGAATGCTTTAAAGGAGAACTATGGGGTCAGTGTTTTTTCCCATAGTTCTCTTCAGGGACCCAAAGCTCAGTATACCGCGAGCCACAGCTCGCGGTATACTGAGACTGCCGCAGCCGTGACGGATCCCGACATTACTGTTGAGATCCGCTCAGCTGCGTGATTGACAGCTGGCTCTGCCTATCTAGAGGCAGAGCTAGCTGTACCCGCCCCCTCCCCCGGAGGATCGGAGCGGGGAGCGGGGGAATCCCTGCAGGGAGCCGTGAGTGACAGTTACGGCTCTCTGCAGGGACAGGATCGAGAAGTTATGTGTTCACTCACTTCCCGATCTATTGAGCCGACCTGTGATAGTTTCATTGTCACACGTTGGCTTGAACTATGAGATTGAGTGAAAATCACTCACCTCATAGTTCTCCTTTAAAACCACTGCATCCCAGCTCCTGGCATAGGCTGGATCGCAAACAATCATTCATGCAAATAATCTATTGTTTTCAGTCAACAATAGGGATGGGCGAAGGGATTTAGGCAAATGTGAGTTTGTAATTAATTCAACAAATGGCCAAATTCTCAAGTTTGCTCAATGAGCAAAAATGTTGGTGTATTTAGAGTGGTTTTGATTATTGTTTTGGCATTCTCTTCATTCAATTTTGTTTCCATTTTCGATATGGATATGATACTGTCACTTTAAATAATGAAGCTCAATTAGCTTTTTTGGTGCAAGAAACAGGTCCAGAATAGCTAAAGTAGCTTCTGTAAGCCTCTGAAGCCCTTTATGCTCATAAAGGCAAGCAGAGGACAAAGACTTAGTTACCAGTCAAACTGACTTCCCCTGCTTTGGAAGTGTGTAAATACTTAGGTATTTCCATGTGCTCAGGGCAGTCCGCCCCCCAGGATGTGCAAGGTTGGAGAAGCTGACTAGGCCTCACGGCTGGATCAGACCAGATGTGGTGGGCTCTGGAACTGGGAAGGAGAACCAGAGGAGCCCTTTGTCGGCTGGAGGTGCCAGGAAGGCCAGGATGGCATGGACCTAAGGAACAAGTCTGGTTTCTCTCCCTGGGAAGATCTCAAGAATGTCCTCTCCATCTGTGGTTCTGTTACCCAGTATCATCCTCTGCTCAACCAAAGTATTCCATTGTGGAAGCTGGAAGGTTCTGGTCAGTCTGGAGTCTATGTTTGGCCATGGATATCTGTAGCCCTCCTCATGAAAAATTACTTAACGTGACTGGTACCTAATGTACTGTTCAGAGGAGGGGACAGTCACCCGGCGGGATAAGGTATGCCTGTCAGTCATTTTGGTGTCATCCCTCCAATGGTGTCACACGGGTGCGGGCAGCTCCCCCCGCACCCCCTTGTGATGCCACTATATATATATATCTATATGAGTAATTTACAGTCAAACTATCACAGCGGCATATACAGGTTTGTACTCAAGTGGTTAAATAAAAAACCTGGCAGGTCTTCGCTGAGTTTAATAACAGTTAGTGTATAAGAAATGACAGTACTGAGTGTATAATAATGGCAGAATACAAAGCACATGTTCCTGTCTATAGACAATAAAAGATAATTATTAAATATATTTTACTGTTCCCTCACCCCTACAGGCAGCTGCAAAAGGAAAAATAAAATAAAAAAAGGTCTGTTTTCATTATCTTTCCCGATGATATTGCCTTATTGTTGTAGTACAATATTTATTTTGTATGTTCGCTGTGCTCGGTGCTGCAGTCTATGTTCCAGATTCCAGTACAGCACAGCGAGTGCTATTGGCAGTTTTCATAGCGAGTGGAAGTTCTGCTTGTTTTATTAAAGCACTTATTTTGCACCGGAAAAAAAAACCCAGCGTACTTTGACTTTATGGACAATAGAAAGAGGCGCTCTCTCTCTTTATTATTATTTATCCTTTCTGCTCTGCGAGTGATGAACAAAAAGTTCACCTGTGACTTTTTCTTTTTTTTTTCCCCCTCCGCGCGTTCCGCTAACAATTGATTTTGTACAAAACTAAAAAAGGCGAATTATTCACTGGTAGCGGCTCAAGTGTTTCAAATGAATCTCTCAGGGACGCATAAAGGGAAATAATAACACTGTAAAAAAAAAAAAAGGTATTGCGGCGTGTTATAAAGAACAGATAGTCACACGATTAAAAAACCAAAACAGTTGCAGCTTTTTTAGTAGTGGAAGGGATGAGTGAATATGGAAACATTTAAGCTGAGTCCTCCACTGTGAAATATTTATTATTATTATTATTATTATTATTATTATACAGGATCTATATGGCGCCAACAGTTTGCGCAGCGCTTTACAATATAAGGAAGACATTACAATCACAATACAATTCAAGACAAGATGGTAAGGAGGGCCCTGACCCTGAGGGCTTACAATCTAAAAGGGAGGGGCAAGCGATACATGAGGAGGGAGCTGTGTGGGGATGAATTGTTTGAGAACGTGATGGTTGAGCGGTTAGTTTGAGGTGGGATAGGTTTCCCTTAAGAGATGAGTCTTAAGGGATCGCCTAAAAGTAGTCAGAGTGGGAGACAGATGGACAGGTTGGGGTAAAGAGTTCCACAGAATGGGGGAGACTCTGGAGTGAAGTCCTGTAGGCGGGCATGGGAGGAGTTGACGAGGGAGCTGGAAAGCAGGAGGTCTTGGGAGGAGCGTAGGGGACGGTTAGGGTGATACTTAGAGACAAGGTTGGAGATATAGCCGGGGGCAGAGTTCTGAATGGCTTTGTAAGTGGTTGTTAATATTTAGAATTTTATCCTTTGGGCGATTGGAAGCCAGTGTAGGGATTGGCAGAGGGGGGTTGCAGACACTGAGCGGTTGGTTTTACGTGGATGAGCAGCTTTGTGGTTTCATTGGTGAGGAAGGAGCATATTTTGGAGATATTACGAAGGTGAAGACGGCAGGATTTGGATAGGGATTGGATGTGCGGAAGAAAGGTGAGCACACAGGCAGATATAAAACATGTACAATTCTAACTAGGGATGCACAGATACCGGTATTTCGGTATAGAGTACCAATATTTTTTTTTCACTACTCGCCGATACCAAATACCGGAAGTTCCATTCAGGAAGCCAGGTGGCGTGTAATGACTCCCCACCCGGCTTCCTGATTACCAGGGAAGCCGCCCCCATGCTTCTCGTCACTAGGTGACGAGAAAGCATGGAGACGGATTTCTGGCCAATCATACCTGCTCATTGCTAGGAGGGGGGCTGAGCCTTCTTAGGCTATTTGGGCGATTGCATGGCCGGGGATTATGTTGTATGACCAGTAGTGTGTGGCCATTCCCATCCTCTCGGTGTGTACTACTAATATTTATAAAACAAAAGTTCTATTATTAAACAACGTAGCTTAGATGATTAGAAGAATATACAGGGGATCTTCCCATAGAACCTCAGCCAACAAACTTAGTCAGGATCACCATTCACATGTAGATCCTCCATAACGCTATCTTCTTTTGCTTCACTGCCGAAGCTCGTTCTGAGGTCCCTCCCCATACCGTCCTCAGACTGGCTCTCCCCTCTCGCTTCTTGCAGTTGAAGAAGAAACTTACACGCCTAAAGTGTTTTTGGGCACGGAAAGAAGCATACAATTTAAAAATTCTTTATAGTACGATAGTTTCTATTCAAAGTTATGAAAGCAATAAAACATCCTCATAAGCCAGCAGTCCTTGCTGATGCATTTTGGTAATAATAAACATTTTTTAAATGCAAAATTCCATTAAAGGGACACTAAACTCTCCATTTACTGATTTGTATTGAGATTGTAGTCCATCCCGGGAGCGAGCTTGGAGCGGTGACTACTTTACAATACTCACACGGACCATGGGGAACAGATGTAGCCCCCCTCTAGAAGGAAGGACAGTGTCAGCACCAATTCAGAGATGATTGGAGGATCTACAGCCGAGTGATACACAAATAAGATGCATTGTAGCTCGGAGTAAAGGTACTTGTAGTTAATAGTTAAGATACTTGAATGCATTTTTAAGATTTAACTCCGGAGTTTAGTGTCACTTTAAATGTCCAGAACACCCTTGGTACCCATCAATTTCAGCTGTCAGTCATGAAAAGGTTTAGGAAAATGTCCTGCAGGAGTAAACCTATGTAAACTTTTCACTGTCACACATTCAATCTATGCTATTTCTAGTACACCATAATAAAGGTTGTTTGGGACCTCGGGCTTACAAAATTTAGGAAACTGACATAACATATAGAAACGGTAAGGGTCACGCCATAATTCTGCACCCGCTGAGATACGACATGCAGTAGTTGAACTCTAACATTTTAAAGGCACATTCTGGTTGAACAAGAAAAGTTTTGCATTTAAATTGACTCATAAAAACGGAGCCTACCAGGAGCTGTATCAGATGCATTCAGCACAGTCAGCCTGGCACTGGTTTCCCAATGCTGATTCCAGGGCATGTTGTATGTGGGTGTCAGGTTTTATTTTCCTGGAGTATTATGGGATGGGTTTTTCTTTTGATGGACCATATTTTTGGCATGAAAATTAAATCCACTCTTGGATTACGGTTTTGTGCAGTAAGCGTTAGGTTCAATGCTGAAATAAAACCCTTTCCCACTTCACCCCCTTTACCTGATCACTAGATTTTATTTTAGAAATTCTTAGAAAAAGTTCTGTTTTCCTTCTTGAACAGGCCGAGTGTCAAGTCTTCTTCTTCTGTTCTGTAGTGTGGAAGGGTCCTTCTTGCAGTGTCCACATTGCACATTGCTTGACTGCTGAGGATCATAGATCAACGTATACTACTTTAGCTGTAACCAAGTTACCTGCCCATGCCCTTCCCACAGATAAAACCGGACACAAACTTGGTTGTATGGGCAAGGCTACAGCCTCATTAACAGGTTTCAACCTCTTTAATATAGGGTTGCCACAAACCTGAACACTAACACTGTGCGGCAATTTAGTTTGGAGTATATACAGATATCAAATACTGCACCAACTATTGAGCCAAATACTGCACCAACTATTGGGCCAAATACTGCGCCAACTATTGAGCCAAATACTGAGCCAAATACTGCACCAACTATTGAGCCAAATACTGCGCCAACTATTGGGCCAAATACTGCGCCAAATATTGAGCCAAATACTGTGCAACTACTAAGCCTAATTTTGTACCAACTATTGACCCAAATAAAATTGCACACAGTACTGCACCAACTATTAAACCAAATACTGCACCAACTATTAAACCAATATTGCACACAGTACTGCACCAACTATTAAACCAAATACTGCACCAACTATTAAACCAAATACTGCACCAACTATTAAACCAAATACTGCACCAACTATTGATCCAAATACTGTGCCAACTACTAAACTAAATTCTGTACCAACTATTGATCCAAATACTGCACCGACTATTTAGCCAAATAAAACTGTACAAAATACTGCACCAACTATTAAGCCAAATGCTGTGCCAACTATTGAGCCAAACATTGCACCAACTATTGAGCCAAATACTGTGCCAACTACTGAGCCAAATACTGTACCAACTAGTGAGCCAAATACTGCGCCAACTATTGATCCAAATACTGCACCAACTATTGACCCAAATACTGCGCCAACTATTGACCCAAATACTGCACCAACTATTGAGCCAAATACTGCACCAACTACTGAACCCCATTCTGAAACAACTATTGAGCCATAAATCCCATCTTGCATGAGCCAAATACTGCACCAACTAGCCAAATAAAACTGTGCAAAATACTGCAGCAACTATTGAGCCAAATACTGAACCCAATTCTGTAGGATGAAATGCATTCGAGGATTTCGGTGTACTGGGGTTTGTGGTGTTGGTGTGTATTCACATAATGACTTTTCATTGTGGATTTTAATAAAGTTTGGATTATTATTGGAGATCCTTAGAGTGTGGTCTGTTTAGGCACTGAGAGACTAATAAGCTGCAATAGATTATATTCAGAGTTTAGATACCCTTTATGGTCATTTTGAAGGTTGCAATGGGCTTTATCACTCCACATTAGTGAATTAGCTGCATGTACTCTGATAGTTATGTGCATCTCCTTGGATCATGGCAGTTAGTAAATACTGTGAGACTATGCACTGGCTGTTCTCCCAGGTTGCGGTTTGCGCACATGTTCTTCTGTAAGTCGGGTCCATCGTTTAGCGGGCTGCATCGGCAATTCTTTGAATTATTTGACTTGTTACCTGACGTTGCTTTTTAAGTCTAAACATTTCTCCGGCTGCATTACCGAGCTGCTAAAACTCCTAATTAAGCACAACGCATCCTGCTTATCACAATCGATTATAATAACAATCATCGCGGAGGAATTCTCTCCTCTCTGCCATGTAGCCTCAGGACACAAAAGAGACGATACGCCTTATTTTAGTCTCATCCTGTATCTTCTATAAAACAAGCTCTCGTTTCCTTTTATTTTTTCTTTAACAAAACTAAACAGCTCAAAGGCAGTGGAAGTCTTGTGCAAACTTGGAGTTTAATTCCTTAATTAAAAGGGAACAGCAATTGGCACTGAGGCTTTTTTTTTATTTTTAATGTGAGCAATAAGGAATGGAACCATTGCATAGAAAATGTAAAAGGCAGCTGCCGTAAGAGAACCACGGTGACATCTCTCACTGAAAATAATGATTGTCTTTAACACTTTCTATGTTCTTGAACCAGATCAAGTATGCCAGTGACTCAAATGGTATCAAAGCCATTGGATCGCTTTTACAGCCAGGCAACTTGCATTTTTAGACAGTGATCAGCAATGAGCATTTAAAATGTAAAACATTAATGTCATTTTACCTTACCTTGGGAAGAGATGGCACCAGGATGCACTATGGGATGAAGTCAAGCCGGCAGAGGCAGTGTGATGCTTTGGGCAATGGGAAACCTTGGGTCCTGTCATTCATGTGGATGTTACTTTGACACATACCAGGGCCCGTTTATCTGCTTGGAGGTGTCCTAGCACGCGTGTATTCATGTGCGTTATAACAAAACAAACGACAAACGCACTCAACAATTTGTTACCAGTTATACATTAAGGTGCACACGAAATGGGCCTTTCTACTGTTTTACTGTTCATGCGCGTTATGTCACACGTTGACGTGCTTTGCAGTAAGGCAACCTATGTGCGCAAGAACGTGCAGGGTACTATGATGTGGAAATGTACACCAATCAGCCATAACATCATAACCACCCACTTAATATTGAGTAGGTCCCCCTTTTCCTGACCCGTCCAGGCATGGACTCCACTAGACCTCTGAAGATATACTGTGGTATCTGGCACCAAGCCGTCAATAGCAGTCCTGTAAGTCGTTAAGTCCTGTAAGTCGTTAAGTCCTGTATGTTGGTGAGACCTCCATGGATCGGACCTGTTTTTCCAGCACATCCCACAGATGATCGATTGGATTAAGATCTGGAGAAATTGGTGGATAAGTCATCACCTCAAACTCGTTGTTGTGTTCCTCAACCCATTCTTGAACAATTTTTGCAGTGTGGCAGAGCTTATTATCCTGCAGAAACAGGCCTCTGCCATCAGGGAATACCGTTTCCATGAAGGGGGTACGTGGTCAGTAACAATGTTCAGATCGGTGGTACGTGTCAAAGTGACATCCACATGAATGACAGGACCCGAGGTTTCCCATCAGAACATTGCCCAAAGCATCACACTTCCTCCCCCGGGTTGTCTTCTTTCCATAGTGCATCCTGGTGCCATCGCTTCTCCAGGTAAGTGACACACACACACCTCAGCCACCCACATGATGTAAAAGGGTGGCCGATGTGATTCATCAGACCAGGCCATCTTCCTCCATTGATCTGTGGTCCAGTCCTGATACTCACGTGCCCATTGTGGATGTTTTTGGCTGTTGGACACCGGCCAGCATGGGCACTCTGAGCGGTCTGCAGCTATGCAGCACCATACGCAACAACCTGCGATGCCCTGTGTGTTCAGACACCTTTCTATCAGAACCAGCATTCATTTTTCAAGCAATTTGAGATACAGTAGTTCTTCTATTGGATCGGACTACACAGGCCAGTCCACGGACCGAATCCAACATGCTGCAAAGAAGAAAAAAAATCAGCAGCTGCGAAGTAAAACATCTCAGCCGCTGGATGTGTCCAAACCCAAGCTGCTGCCATGTTGGGTTTTAGGTGGATGGTTGAAGGGCAGTAAAAAAGAGGGTTAGCCACCTGTTTTCACTGCCCCTTTGCCACCCATTTAAAGACTTAATGCCTTAGAGTTTAGATCTACTTTAAAAAATAAACTCCAATCATTTTTTGTAAGTTTAAATAGAGCAGGAAAGATTTTGGTCAGGTATTGATGGATGTCTTTGTCCCACTTCCTGTCACAGCAAAGCAAATGTATTAGAGAAGAGCAGAGAGAGGGAGGTGCTCTGTGGACCTGTCAATGCTAGAGTGACAATGCTGCCCCTCCACCGATACAGTATAGTGAGTGAACGTTGTCACCCTAGCACAGGAAGTGTGTCATTGGTATAACCACTAGGGTAAAATAAAGGAAAAAAGGCCTAAAAAAATGCAGTCATCACTTCTAAGAGTTGGTAAGCTGCAATATATTAAAGTTTGGGTTTGGATGCCTTTTAAGAGTCCAATGGTGGTTTGTTCTGATCCCTTTCTCCATAGTGGAGTGGGTCTACTCTGCCGGCTTCCAGAACAGATCAGTGCATCGCATGTATGCTGCCCTCTCTGCATTTATTTTTGTTTAGACCGGGCAAAGCAGAACAACACAATGTGCTTACCATTGAGCTGAATATCTTATTTATCACACCTGATTACACATACTTTCCACCACTGGAGCATGCTCCCGCTTTCCTGATTGTTTTATGTTCCCAAATTAATATTCGGCATTAGCGCCACTAATGGACTGTTAATGAACATGAGTACGGACGCGCTACATAAAGTTAGTTCAGGTTTGTGCATTTTTATTGAAAATTTGGGTTGTTACCGCATTGTTGAAGTCCTTTTTTATGTGACCTTCACATTTTTTTTTTTACAAGTTTGTAATTCCATATTTTTGTTGTTGCATTTATAGTATGTAAAGTAGCACAAAAATTGATGGCGCAAAAGAAATAACTGCAATATATATTAATACACGATAGAGATCTATAGAGTCACCCCTGGTGGGTGGTCTCCATTTCAACACAATCAATGTATCTACAGCCCAAAGTGTTAATTTTAGTTTTGCATGGAGGGGGGTTGGAGGGGAATACAACACCTTTTGTTTAATATTTTGCTATCTATGTCCTGTTGAGGAGATTTTCTTTCTCTTCCTGTCCTGGAGATGTAACAGGGAGTGAAGGGAAATCCACAAACTAAAAGGAATTACCCTGTTAGCCACTAGGCCCCATTGGAAACTTGCTCCTCAACTCTTGTCCTGGTGCCATCTCTAACATTTTGGATTTCCCAACACTATCTATCACCATAACAATGATCAATGATCATCTACTTAGTGTGGACAGCAATAAAAATCTAATTAATTTTTCAAGTGGTGAGGATCATGCTGGATCACTCGATGTGTATTTAAAAGACTATGGGGTCTATTCGCAAAGCTGCCGTAGGCAGCCGTGTGAACAACCGACCCGAAGTGAAGTGAGCTGAACGCTGTTCGGCTATTCACTTCAGGCTTGTACGGCTGAAATCGGGTGGCTTTGGGTCGGCCAAACATGCTCAGACTAAACATTCACATGCAATGTTTCACAATAACCTGACTACAAATCCAGAAAAAAATCCATCGGCTTCTTGTCTGCCATCACCCGGGGGGAGGGGGATCTCCAACAAATTGGTCCAGTCTCAATTATTGATTGTATTGGTGTTGAGGGGACATATGTGGTAGTAGCTGCTTGAAAAACATTCACAAAATCTTAAGTCGGCCCCACATGTCCTCCTCTATGGTCCAATGGTCTTCTTAAAGTGACATTAAACCCTCAGATTTTGTAACATAAAACAATACTGTAATGTGCGCCTTACTGCAATCCATGGTTGTTTCCCTTCTCTTTGCTGCTCTTCCTTTTAAATCTGTATCTGTTCTCATGCTGGGGGAGAACTTCTGTTTTGCAGCAGACTGCCTTGTCTCTGGAATGGATACATGGTGTCTGTGTATAGGTTTGCAACCTGAGCCAGCACTACAGGAAGAGGCAGTCAGCTGCAAAGGGAAGTTCTCCCCCAGCATGAGAAGACATGAGGATTTAAAAGGAAGAGCAGCAAAGAGAAGAGAAACGACCATGGATTACAGTAAGGCGCACATTACAGTATTGTTTTATGTTAAAAAATCTGAGGGTTTAATGTCACTTTAAGGAAGGTGAAGGCATTCTCAGGAGTAATTCTGAACTCTCTGTTAGGGTTCAAATCGGGCGAGGGTTAGGTGCTAGCAAGGATATCAGTCAATCAGTCAAATTCTTCTTTTCAATTTCCTTGCACTGGCACGGTGAGAGGGACAGTGGCTGTTGTGGTCTCTACAAGACCAGCTATGCTTTCAGACATTTTTAATAATTCCCGAGGTAACATACACAGGACATATTAGCTTGCTTACATTCATGAATAAAATACATCACATAATACAATACAATTTCAGTCCAAATGTCAAAACCTCCTCGAAGCAAGCTGGTTTTTTGTTTTTTTTGTTTTGTACTTACTCATTTCATTCAAGAATCAGATTAAAGAATGTAAATGGTATTTAAAGGTGATGATGAGGCCGGCGCGGGCTCACACCGGTATGTCCTGGAGCCCCGCCAGTCTTATGAAACCTTGGTTACTCAAGCAGAAATAATGTTTTGCCACAGGTAAGAATAAAAACCCCATGAGATGTTCTACTTCCACAGAGCAGCGGAGACAATGATAAAGGGTTTGCAGCAGAAAAATGTATTATTCTAATAATTATTATTACTAGTGTTGATAA